>NW_020185324.1:4605350-4653864 GCF_003031525.2 Neophocaena asiaeorientalis asiaeorientalis | reverse complement strand
GGGGGGTGGGGGTGGTGGGGTGGGGAGCTGGATGGGGACATAACTGTTCAGTCTGAGTGATGGCCACCCTATAAAAAGTTGTAAAATTTATTGTTTTTTCCTGATTATCTATGTAATTCTTACTCATTGTAGAAAATGTGGAAAATATGGACAAGCACAAGACAGTATATGATAGTCATCCCGAATCCTACCACTCACAGGCAACCATGGGTGGAATTTTGACATATATCCTTCTAGCTGTAGGCAAACATATACATCATAAGCATACGTTTCCCTTTCCATCAAATTGATCTATAATGATCTACATAGTATTATATTTACTTTTTTCGTTAATATAAACACTTTCCTTTGTAATAATCTTTTGTGGTAAAAATATATTTAGCATCATATAATGACTTCTTCCTGCCCAAGATTCCATTTTATTAAAAAGTATATAAATAAAACTATAATTTTTATCAGTATCTTATTACTGGGCATTTGTTTCCCTTTATTTCATTATTATAAGTAATACTTCATCGGATCAATTCTGTAACTCTTGTTGCCCATCTCTTTTTCATGACATATATGCATATATATGTACACATATATATGTAGTCATTCTCTTAAGCATCATTTTGAGGAATTCCTTGTCATATATACGTTAGTATTTCTTTTGAGCTTGGCATTGAACCAAGCAGTTCAGCTTGGTTATTACACCTCTTACGGCCCCATGAGAGTTACTGAGCTCTTGCTTCACCAGCTACCCTAACCTATTTCACTGTTGGTTTCTGAATTTTTCATATTGCTTTTATTTTGTTTGAGTTATCTTTCTTTCACATATAGCTTCAAATTAACCAGTCACCAGAAATAATATGCTTAGGATTAGATGAACATATGGAAATGGAGATTTCTCTAAGTATGGTGATAGAACCACAGCTCTTTGTCACTTTCTTTCCCATAGGCTTGGTGTGGGTAGCAGCAGGGATTATAGGCAAGAGTTCTTTGCAATCTTTCACAGTCATTCAGCATATTGTTTCAGAAGGAGAACAGAAAATGTGTGCTCCAGTTGTAGCTCGTGTGACTTTAAGCCTCGTACACCAGGTCTTTTAATCAAGCAGAGCAGCATGGACCACATGTGGGGTATGTTGTGGGGAAAACAGTGGAGGATGTATGTGATCCAGCTAGGTGACTGCCTATCAAATGCTGCTTTATTTGTACTTCTTTAAGAAGTTTTGGTCCTTTTTCTGGTGTCACTGGGAGGAATTTCACAGAACCTTGGTTTTATTCTCTGTAAAACAGAGGTTATTTAAACAATCCAATTTACTTACTTCACAGGCTATATTAAATGAAATAATACAAAGGGAAAATACTTCATAAGTTAAAAATGATGGTTATCATTATATTGATTGATTACTCACCTTAATCAATATTTTTTTGGAAAACTTTAACACTCTGGTGGGTACTGGTGGAGATAAAAATGACCCCTTTTTTTGGAGGACTTTGAATTTTATTGAGGAAGATAACACCCACAGATGCTTGAAGTTAGCTATGTTTAAGGCTCAGTACAGACAGTATATAATTTTTCTGGAAAGAGGACTTTTACTGAGAGCTACTATCTTTGGGGCAGGTTTCATGGATTAGAACTTTGAAATATTAAGAGATCGGGGGTAATTGCTTAGAAGGGAGGTAGGCTGCTAGGCAAAGGCCATTTGTTGGAAATTTTGTTCTTATTAGGTGTTTAAGATAGAAGAGAGAGTTCTCCATTCATATAACTACCTTAGTGAATAGAACATAGAATTTGCTTTCTGAAAAATATACGATAACTGTCTTAGAAAACTGAGATGTCCAAGGAGTTAAGGAATGTGCCTGCATGGGGTTATGCTCAAATTTAAATCGAACGATACTTTAGGTGTATTTTGAGAAAAATAAGAAACATCTCTTGACAGTGGAACAAATGAACATGTCTCACTCACTATAGGCAGCCCTCAAACCAAATAATATAATTTCAAATGCAAAGTATATACAGATGGGTAAAATACTTTCTGCCTCCCATTCACTGCTTAAAAATCTGAAATCCTCCAGTATGACAGTGACCAGGCAAATGCACCATTTGAGAATGTTATATAAACCATCTAAACCTCAGGGTGTAAAGCAAAGTCAGTTGTCTTTGCCTCATATATGACACGACTACTGATTGGACTTGGGTCAGAAAGCAATTCTGTTATCTCCCTGGGGAAGGGACCAAAAGGCCCTTGACATCCTATCACCAGGAGCCTTCAGCTGAGCTCTGCAGGGAGAGCTACAAGCTGCAGGTATGCTGGGAAAATAATTGGAAGTGTCCATGGGGAATTAAAAAACAGATGGTTCAGAAACCACTCTGGGGCTTGCAGAAGGACTTCAGTCCAAATATAAGGATCTGGACAGAGGAAAAGAAATCTGTGTCAGGGGCAACTGGACGTAAATTCCTGCTGTGTTTGTCATCGGTAAACATTACTTCATTTGATGGAAACACCACATCGACAATGGTGTTATCTACCACCTTATACTGTGCATTTTGGAGCTGAGATGTTTTCTTGCTGATTTCTCATGCTTGTAGGAAACAGTGTTTCTGGCTTCCATTTTGTGAAAAGAAGAGGAACAGATGGGATGAGAATGCTTCTATTTTTCCCTCAGTTCTTTTGCAACAGGTTGCTGTTTAACAGCTGGAAGTAGTAAATGGGTTCATTCTGGGAAGATAGACATTCTATACAATATTTTATTTTAAATTTTTTGTCAGAAAAAAGATCTCTGTAGAAAGCCAGTGCAAGTACATATAAAGAAGTCAGGTTTTTCTGATACGCTACAACTCAGAATACACTATTCTGAGTTGGGAGTACAGTGAATTATGAATTATGTCCAGCCTCTTTGTGACAAATTTTCCATCCAAAGGGCATAGCTTTTCTCTTCAATGATTTTTAAGGCAATGATGTCATAGTAAAGCAAAATGAATTTTAAAGTGGCCAGACTACATTACAAAGCATTCTGTTATTCAGCTAACTGTTGTGACATGTGAGGCATGTTTTGTAAAGGGTAAGAAGGACAGGAGAGGAATTGTTGCAAAAGTGAAGTACTTAAAGCACATGCTTTGCTCTCAGTCCAAATCTGCTCTGATTCAAGGACAACAGTTCATGGAAGATCCAAAACTAGCAGGTGTGATTAAACCCTGCACGGCCCAAATGCATAATTACAAATATGACTTGATTTCAGGCTGTCACTCCCATATATATTACAGCTGTATTTTATATATATTTTATTTCTGGGGCAATTTGATGTTGTGACTGAGTACTTACAGTGTGAACTGCTGTCTTTTATAGAAACATTTAAAATTCCTTAATGTCAGTGAAATAAACTTGTGAAATTATTATTAGGTCCCCTGGATGACTTTGAGGATTTACTATTTTTTTCTTTTCAAATTAAGCATAGGTTTATGTTTACCTCACCAAACAGATTTCACTCAAAGGCTGGGACTCTGTTTAGACTTGTGTTCTGCGATACCTATTTATAGTGTGCTGCACACAGTAGCTGCTTAATAAATACTTGTTTATTTGGTTTGCCATAACAAGCTTCAATAATTATTCCTACGTCTCTAATTTTTTCCCTGTATTAAAAAAAGATATTTAAAAATAAAGCAAGGACGATTTATTATCATTTAAAGTATTATTTATAACAGTAGGTCTTTTTGTTTTATTATTCCAGTGAGCATTAGCTTTTATTGTTCTTCTTGGTAAAATGTTATTTACCTGGAACTAAAAGCCTTGGGTTTTATCTTAGCCAAAGAATGTGTGTTTAGCCGAGAATGTAATTAGGGGAAATACTTAAGGGATTGTCAATGCAATGTTCTTTTAGCTCTTAGGCAATCCATATCCTGCTAAAATGTTTGTCTTTTTTTTTCTCCCCGCCTTCTGGCTGCTGTTCCAGGTCCCTTATTTCGCATGAGTCTTTGGCATCCTCAACTTTGAGTCTGACAGAAAGTCAGTCAGCCTTGAGCGTGAAACAAGAGTGGTCTCACGGCTACAGGGCTCTCCCTTCGCTCTCCTCCAACCACAGCTCTCAGAATGGCGTTGATCTAGGGGACCTCCTCAGCCTTCCTCCTGGAACAGCCATGCCCAGCAACAGTGTCTCTAACTCATTGCCATCCTACCTGTTCGGGATGGAAAATAGCCACTCTCCTTACCCTAGTTCCCGGCACTCTTCGGCCAGGTCCCACTCGGCCCGCTCCAAGAAGAGAGCACTGTCCTTGTCCCCGTTGTCCGATGGCATTGGGATAGACTTCAATACCATCATCCGCACCTCGCCCACGTCCTTGGTCGCCTACATCAACGGGTCAAGGTCTTCCCCGGCCAACATGTCCCCACAACCAGAGGTCTATGGGCATTTCCTGGGGGTGCGCGGCAGCTGTATTCCCCAGCCAGGCTCGGTGCCAAGCAGCCAGAAGGGCGTGCGGGTGGCCAGTGGTGGCCTGGCTCTTCCAGCCTACGACGAGGACAGCGTGCTGGAGTATGAGCGCATGCAGCAACTGGAGCACGGCGGCCTGCAGCCCGGCCTGGTCAACAACATGGTGGTGCAGCACGGCCTGCTGGACTCTGACGGCCAGCCGGCGGGCCTGCTAAAGACGGAGCGCCTGGATGACTTCCCGGGCGGCGCTCTGGACTTGCCCCCGGCACCCCCTCTGCCTCCTGTCCACCACACCCAACCGCTGGCCCTGCCTCAGGCCGCCGTGGAGGAGGATGGGGAGATGGAAGACGTTGGGGGCAAGCACTGCTGTCGCTGGATTGACTGCAGCGCCTTGTATGACCAGCAGGAGGAACTTGTGCGGCACATCGAGAAGGTTCACATAGATCAGCGCAAAGGGGAAGACTTCACTTGTTTCTGGGCCGGTTGTCCTCGAAGGTACAAGCCATTCAATGCCCGCTATAAACTGCTGATTCACATGAGAGTCCACTCGGGGGAGAAGCCCAACAAGTGTTCGGTGAGTCGCCTAAAGCCCACGGGAGTTCATTGAAGGTGTATGTGGTTTAACAAACGCTGCTACAAGTTAGGCGGCATTTTTTTCTTTTATGGAGTTTGGATGCTAGGGGTCTAGGTATCCATGGTACCTAGGTATCCTCTTCAGCCTGAGAAAGGGGAAGTCTTCTTTAATTATTAGTGGCTGGGGTATATCTCCACTTCTAGATTCTCTTCTGCAGATGTACATGATCGGGGAGGTTCACACTGCCACACTGTCCAAAGTCTTGGAAAATTGATTCCCACCAGGCACCAGCTTGAAGTTGCTGAAATGTGCAGGGCAGAGGAACACACACTACACCACCAGCAAGCTTTAGCTATTTTCCAAAGTAAATATTCAGTGATTTTCCCTTCCCTCCAATAACTGGGTGAGTGTTAGGGTTAGAGGGGTGGTTCTGATATTTAGAAAGGAACTCACACTTAGCAACTTGGCTAGTAAAAGTGTTGCTGCATACACCCACACGCCTGCACACTGCACCCTCCAAGGTTGTAAGTCTAGTTAATGATTTATAGCCAGCATGAGAACACTCAGGGTTACCAAAGGAGCTGAGTCTTACTGGATCTCCCTGAACTTTAAGGAGAGGGAGTTTGGTGGAAAATGTATAAGGAGAAAGAACCCAGAGGGGACTGTGTCTTTGGTGTTGAAGGAAGCGGGCATGGTGTCTCTTTCTCCCCACTTCCCCCTTTCACAACATCAATCCTGGAACTATCTCTGTTTCTTGGCAGAATTTACTGTTTTTGAATAATATGACTCTTAGATGGTTGCACAAACATTTCACACCTAACAGAAACCCTCAGGGTTTACAAGCAGGACATCACCCTTGGGATCCCAGGGTGGCTTTGCACAATCTCAGACAGCTCGCTTAACTCTTGGAAAAAGAAGAGCATGTGTTTTATATTAGTTTAGATGGACAGGAATATTTCTTTTACAGTTAACAATCTGAGAATTTTAGGTATTCCCTGGATATTGAATATGCTACAGGTCACTAAATGTGTGTAAAAAATATATATCATTTGGAAAAGGAACTTATTTAGATGGTGGTTCCCCCAGCCAGAGTCCCTTCTTTCTGTAGTATGTCTTGATGATAAAGAATCTGGGCCATGTTTACCATGTTTATGCTTGATTATAGATTGGCCAAGTTGTCAGATTCATGTAAAAGCAAACCAAACAGGTGATAGTTGTAAGGCAAGTATGAGAAGCGCTTTTTCACCATCCAGTAGGTATTTTTGAAAGAGTTTTAATAATTTCTGGAGGAATGAAATTGCATTTCTTGTCCTTACATTATGCCCCATGTTATGATTCTTCTTAAGGAAAACTTGAAACTCATACATTGTAAGAATGCCAGGTTATATGACTGAAAAGAATAATTACATTCCAGCCAACAAAACCTTACTCTGTCAGTAAGGTTCTGCATTAAAAATGCCAGAAAGAGACAAGCAATTGAAGGCAATTCCGTTTACTCTGTTTGGAACACACCGGCCTATTGCAGGCAAGAAAGACATTCAGTCTCTGAAGGAAAACAGTCCAGCCTTTTAGTTCTGACTAATCCTGGCTGAAAATAGTTTGCTGGATTTGGCTTTACTGAAATAAACATATAGGCTTGAATTATCCAAAAAAATATTTTTTTGCATTGCAAAATTAATTTTTGTGCAAAAGGATTTCCCTATTTTCCCACTATACCCAGATTTTGAAAAGGCGTATAACTTTATAAAGTTGACTTTTGCTAAAGTGCATGATGACTATTAAAAATAGAAATACTTCAGTGAAAGAATAAGCTGAGAGGTGAATGTTTGCAGGCGTCTGCATAGCTTTTCATGGTATTATTCAAGATGGGTATGGGAGGTGATTTTTCTCTCTCCCCTAGTCTGCCTACTCCCCATTTCTAGATGGAATCTTTGCAAAATTTAGATTGCTAGATTTAATAACGTATCAAATCTAGACCCACAAAGCATTAAATCACATGTTATAGTGCAAATGTATTGTACAAAACAGGGTTTCTTAGGGGCTGACTAATGCTGCAGTTCTTGCCTTGGGACTGTATATTTTTAGCAGGAATATAAGACGTACATATCATGAGCATCGTGTCTTGTGAAAACTGTTATGTTGCTGCCTGTCATCTGCTTGATTTGTAGGGTTGTAGCTAACTGGCAGCAAATAATTTTGCCCTGAAAGTTGAGCAGCCTCTCAAGTTGTAGCCCGTGGAGAGAAGACGTTGTGCTTAATGTGGATGCGCATCTGAAAAAGAGGCATTCTTCTGCCTCTTGCAAAACCAGTCTTTACACTCTTGGAATCCAGACACAGAACTCTTAAAACTGAACAGCTTCATCTCTCACTTTTTTAGAAACTGATGGTCGTTGATTCAAAGCTCAAGATCCTTGCCAAGTAAAATGACCACATTCTTCTTTTGGAGACATGAAGTGATCTTTGGGTTTTTGTGGCTGTGTCACATGCTGCAAAGGCTAGGAGCAGTTTAAATTATAAGGCCCTGTCCACTTTTGTTTTACGTATGTTTAACTGCTGTTAATTTTCTGTGGACCATAGTTAGAGTTAGTCATCCTTTTCACTCACTTAGCTTATTGACCCAAGAAAGATGTGATGACCCAATTGTGTTTGGTGACCATGACTACAGGCAGCACAATGAGCTTCTGGAAGTCATGTGAAAAGGAGGATGTGTGAAAGGGCTATTCAGTGACAGCCTGCTTACAGTAAGAGGCTACCACTGGTGTCCTCCCTTGGTGCCAAATTCCATCTCATGCATGGGAGAACACATTCTCAGAGTCTCTGACTGTAACTCCTCAGCCTTACCCAGAACTCTGGGATTCAGATCTCTCAGGACTTTAGGTGGCAGAACTGGGGGAGGATTGTTAATTTATTATTTGGTTAACTTACTGGAAGGAGAGAATGGTTTCTTTTCCCTTTCCCACCCAAACAACTCCACCCTTCTGTAGATCTCATTCTTACTACTTCTGTGGAGAGCCAAACCAGCTGCTTTCTTCCCGCTCTTGGCCTTGATTACAGAGATATTCCCAGCCATCGGCAAAGGCCTTGAGAAGTAAAGGCCTCAGCAGGCAGACAGACGGACCTCAGTTAAATCAGAAACTGGAATATGGCAATATTATATTAAAAACACCTGAGTCTATTCACTTCTGTCTACTAATAAAGCAATTTGTAGGTGCCAGATCATTCTATTTAGACCTTCCTGAGCTTAGACCAACCTCAACATTGATGAGTCTCAGAATTATCAGAACTTTTGAACATTCCCAGGTATAACTTTGCTGAATTCTATTATGTTTTTCTGAGATGATAAGGTTTCAAATTCTCAAGTCAGAGCAAGTAATGGAGCCTTATAATTAGTTTCTTTCCCAACCCCGTGTTTCATGTTCCTAAAAGGACAATGTAAAGAATAACCCCAAACTATAGATGTACAGTAACCATCCCTAACAGTAGCCATAGTAAGTGTTCCACTGAATGCACACTGAGAATGTTTTTACCGTAGTAGGTCTTTTTGCCATTAAGTTGAAGAGTATGCAACACCTCAGTAGCGTTCCCAGGAAGGTGTCCTCTGAATGAGATCAGACACACTTCTCATGAGAAAGCCTATCTGATCAGGGCAGAGTGAGCAGAGGGACAGGGTTCTGTTGCCAGGATCAGAAACACTGATCCTGGCCTTTGTGCACAAAAGAAAGCAGTTGGGCTGGGAGGTTAGGGAGTGTTAATGAGGGAATTAGGGGGAATGTGGGTCGCCACTTAAATTTTGCTTATTTTTCCTGGATGAATTTTATCCAATAGCAAAAAGGAATTTTGTAAAACTTTTACCCACCCACAGATTTTCACAAAAATGTCACTGACCGAAGACAGCTTTGAATCTTGTATGAATTGACTCATTTCTCCACAGACATTTTGCCTGGCAAAATGCAAAGTATTTGCTTTGGCTTGACTATTGGGCCGTTTGCTTTTTAAGTAACATTGGATTATGGAATACAAGAAAATAAATACAGAGCTGGGGCCATGTCCCCATTCCTCTTTTATGGCCTGATTTATGGGTTATGGGCCAGCCTTAGCCATGTAAGACATTTCTTGAGGAAAAGTAAATTCATTGTAAAATACGGAAGGAGGTTTTTTTTCCCCCACATCCTTTATTTTATTATTTTGATAAGACTTGGCATTGATGTGGTGACCACAATTACCTGACTAGAAGGGACCTCAGGAAAATATCATCTAGGCATAATTATTAATTATCACTCCACAGTCTTCATATTGGCAACAATTAATAAATTCTCGGGCTTCTCTGGTGGCGCAGTGGTTGAGAGTCCGCCTGCCGATGCAGGGGACATGGGTTCGTGCCCCAGTCCGGGAAGATCCCACATGCCGTGGAGCGGCTAGGCCTGTAAGCCATGGCCGCTGAGCCTGCGCGTCCGGAACATGTGCTCCGCAACGGGAGAGGCCACAACAGTGAGAGGCCCGCGTACCACAAAAAAAAAAAAAAAAATTCTCATAATGTCAAGTATTGGAGGGTATGGAGAAGGGGATGTTTTAACATTGTTAGTGAGAGTAAGCTAGTGTAACCACTTGGAAAAATTTTTGAGAATATCTAGCAAACGTGAAGATGAGCATATCCAACAAAACCATGTCTAAGTATCTATCCTAGAGCAACTCTTGGTGGCAGGAAGACATGCCTTTGTGTTTTTCTTTTTTATAAATTTATTTGTTTTTGGCTGCGTTGGGTCTTCATTTGCTGCAAGCGGGAGCTACTCTTTGTTGCATCACGCGGGCTTCTCATTGTGGTGGCTTCTCTTGTTGTGGAGCACAGGCTCTAGGTATGCGGGCTTCAGTAGTGTGGCACCCGGGCTCAGTAGTTGTGACTTGTGGGCTCTAGAGCCCAGGCTCAGTAGTTGTGGCACATGGGCTTAGCTGCTCCGCAGCATGTGGGATCTTCCCGGACCAGGGCTCAAACCCATGTCCCCGGCATTGGCAGGCAGATTCTTAACCACTGCGCCACCAGGGAAGTCCCCATGCCTCTGTTTTTTTAAAAAAGTATAAATAACCTATCTGTCCATAGATAAGGTGAGTCAACAAACTGTGGTTTATTCCTAATGAAATAATATAAAGGAATTTAAAATTAAGAAGCTATATATAAATCGATATATCTATAGATTGATAGATAACAACATGGATAAATAGATAACAATGTTGAATGAAACAATTACATGCAAAAGGGTATATACAGTGTAATATAATTTATGTATATTTAAACACATGCTAAGCAGTATTATACAGTTGTTGTAGATACATAATTACTTGGTTAAACAATAAAATCATGTAGGCAGGATAACCTTAGGATAGTGGATACTTCTAGAGATGAAAGAAATAGGAAGACACGGGATGTATCTTTTATCCAAAGAGGGAGAGAAATGAAACAAATATGGCAGAATATTAAAATGTTTGGTGGTGGCAATACAGCTGTCATAGGTATCTTATAATATTTTCTATGCTTTGCTGCCTGTTTGAAATATTTTATAACTGTCTATATATATTTTTATCTAAAAAGAAAAGAAAAGAAAATCAATGAGTATAATACTCTTAACTCCCTTCCACACATACCAGTTTTTCAGAGAGGAGAAAAAAGCCTAGGGAAATTAAGCGATTTTTCTAAGACTAGAAAGTTGTTTGGCCATTGCCTACTTACTCCAAGGAGGTGGTTTTCCACTTTGGCTGACATTGGAATTGCCTGAAAAGATTTAAAAAATACCCATACCTGGGTCCTACCCCCAGAGTCTGTGATGTAATTGGTGGGGTGTGTAGCTTTCCAGGTGATTCTAAAGTGCAGAAGGGTGAGAACTAGTGCTCTAAAAGCTTCCACATTCTGACACTGAACTCTAGATAGACGAAAGCTTACCTTGTCATTTTAGTTAAGGCGTAGGGAGGCACTGTTTAGTAGCAAGTACATTTTCATTATCATCGGTGTCCTGACAATGATTAGGATAATTTCGTGTTCCCTTGGAATAAAATTCAAGACAAGGGATAAGAAGATAACAGAGCAGCGCTGGTCGTGGCAGAAGGCTTTCAACTGAGTGTCCATTTCATATGCAGAGTATTCTCTCTCTACAATTAATAGTCAGTTAAAGGTTGGGATGAGTCTGTGCTGAGTAATGAATGTCATTGCCACCTCCTTGCCTCTTGAGTTAAAAGTGGAACTGACAAATCTGTCACATTGCTCCCATTTTTAAAGGTAAAATAGAGTCTTTCCCCTAACAACTACAATGCAGCCTTTCTGCTTTTAATATAAAATGATCTTCAAAACATTTTTGCTACTATGGATGTTTCTGAAGAGTTGGTAAATTGCTAAAATATTGAATTTTCCCTTTTATCAAATCTGCCTGATGTGATTAAATAAATAAAATTAACATTAATATCCTCTTTGTCTCTTGAGGCTGAAACACCACCAGTGAAACATCTGGTAAAGATCAGAGAGAGCGTAGCTTCCAAATTGTATCCCACAAGGCATCAGTCTGTCAAGTATTTAATGCAAACGCAGTGATTTTAAAAAGATACAACTAAATCACAAGATTTTTTTCCCATTGATTTTACATAAGAAAGAGATGCCACCATATTTATCTGTGTATAGACATATCCAACATAGTGTAGACATATATATGTCACTATAAATTACAAACCCGTTAGTATAGGTAAAAACAAAACCACAGAAATTCTCATCAGATGGGGCATTGGCCACAGTTTATAAGGCGTCTGTCAAATTGGATTTTACATCCCAAAACACAGTTTAGAAACCTTCCATTTGGTAGTGGTTTAATTTTATTTCCCTTTAGAAGGCATTTAATCCACTTTACCTGAGGAACTGGCCTTTCATGAACTTTGTCTTGAAAATAAATTCATAGCAGATTTGGGCAAACGTTTCATAGCAAATCGTGGCTTATGTTTCTTTGCCCGGCACTTCTAAGATTAATGAAAAGCAATAGATAATGAGAGAAACTTTAAGAGGCTGAATACTTGAGGCTTTATCCTCATTAAGCAAAATCATTAACTACATGACAGTTAATGTTCCTTTTAGTTCATATTTGTTTTGTGGTTTTTCTCTAATTTCATGCCCTGAAATAATGTTTTTAAAATTACAAAAAACTATGGTAATCTTTTCCTAAAAGATCTGATTAAGGGGATATATTTTAGATCTCCTGAGGTTTGTTCATATGTAGATTTTATTTGATTTTTTTTTTATGTTTATTGGAATATAATTGCTTTACAATGGTGTGTTAGTTTCTACTGTATAACAAAGTGAATCAGCTATATGTATACATATATCCCCATACCCCCTCCCTCTTGCGTCTCCCTTGCACCCTCCCAAGCTGATTAAGGAATCTCCATACTGTTCTCCATAGTGGCTGTGTCAATTTCTATTCCCACCAACAGTGCAAGAGGGTTCCCTTTTCTCCACACCCTCTCCAGCATTTATTGTTTGTAGATTTTTTGATAATGCCCATTCTGACTGGTGTGAGGTGATGCCTCATTGTAGTTTTGATTTGCATTTCTCTAATAATTAGTGATGTTGAGCATCCTTCATATGTAGATTTTAAAATGTATTTTTCTTAGTTCATTCTCCATCAGTGTGGAAAATTAGTTTGGTGATTTATTAGAAATGTCTTTTGTGACCTTTGGAATATTTCTTGATTACGTTTGCTCTGAGTGGTCGTGTTGACATCTTTGAGTCCAAATGGAATTCAAGTATGTAGAGTGAAAGACCACATATATTTTTCCATAAAAGAGGTAGTCTGATTCTCTTTGATCTTTCAGAAGTGTTTTCTTCAAGCTCTGGGTAGAATGATGTGGAAAAGAGATTTTTTTTTTTTTTTTTTCTGGGCAGATTTATTAGTTTCTACTGTAATTACTGAGTCAGGGCCTCTGGACTATCAATAAGACAATGAATGTTGTAACCCTGGGTGGTGGATGTGTGGCTGGCAAACACACAACCTGGGTGGGCAGGCTCGATTTCCCCTTGGCTTGAACTGTGGGCAGCCTCAACCAGAGGGGAGATTGGTTGGTTTAGTGGGTGTCATCGCTCATATGGGAGGTTGGTGTAGATAGGAATTTGATGAGAAAATGGAATGAAACCTGTGTGTTCTTATTTTGCAGCACAGTATTTATTTTTATTTTCTTGGTCCATGAATGCTGGATTTGAGTACAGAGAATAACTAATAATTTTGAATTTTGAAGACTTTAAAAAATAGTTAATTTGAAAAGTAACTGAGAAACTGGAAAATGAGATGACCTAGTTCTGGGGAGGCAGGGGCAATGTGCATGAGTAATTTACACCATGCTCCAAACTTAAGGTGAGCGTATAGTTTATTGTTCAAATTGGGACAATTTTGAGAGTGAAAGGGGTTCTCTTTCCCTGGAATATCTGTGCAAAACAGGCTTGTCCTAGGAAAACTAGGATGTATAGTTGTCCTGCCCAAATAGTATATGCAGGGACTTCCCTGGCGGTCCAGCGGTTAAGACACCGTGCTTCCACTGCAGGGACCATAGGTTTGATCCCTGGTCGGGGAACTAAGGTCCCTCATGCTGCGTGGTGTGGTCAAAAAAATAGAAAAAAACAGAAAAAACCAAACAGTATTTGCACTGATGTGTCCAACCAATCAATGCATGCTCATTCATTTATTTGATCACTGAATACAAGCCACGTGCCATGCCCTGTCCTGGAAGCTGGGAGTGAGTAGGTATGGAAATAAATGGGACATTCTTTTGAAGAGATCACAGTCTTCTAGCAGTGACAGCTGTGAAAATAGTTATTTACACAGTAATGAAACAAGGGCTATGATATAGGTCTATGCAGATTGTTTTAATGGGAAAACAGGGGAAGAACCTTCCAGCTCTGTAGAGTCTTAGAGGAGGCGACTGCATCTTGAAAGAAGACAGTGATTCTTGCAGAGAAAAGGAAGGAAGCCATTCAAATGGAGCACCACAATATGTGATAACACAGGGGTGTGAAAGAGTCCAGGAAAGAAACAGTTCCTAGGTAGTTCGATGGTCCAAGACTAGGTAGGAGTGTGAAGGGAGGCTGGAAATTCACCTTGGGCCAATAACAAAGGACTTTTACTATCAAACAGGGATAATATTTTGAAAATTAGAAAGAATTACACACCTAGTTAATACAAATGCAAATTCAGTTAAAACAAAAGAAGTCTTAGGAGGCAGCATTATTAAGGAAGTAAGCACAGTGCTTTAGTGCATGTGAAATGAAACTCTGATGTCCCCCAAACCATCTCATTGTCTCTTAAAGTTTATAGTTTCATTCTTCATTGAAATCTATCTCTTGACAGCTATAATATGAAACACAAATTTTTCTTATGCCAAATGATAAGAAACACATAAATGGAGTGTTTGTCTCCACATAAATGGAGACAAATGTAAAAGTATTTTCTGTGGTGGGCTTTAAAGAAAATTAAAAACCCGAGGAAGACTAGGGACCAAAGGCTATTTGAGCAGTTATGTGGAATGACTAAGAAGTGGACAGGGGCTGCATACATTATCCTGTGTATGAGTAGCCTTCTATTAGTTAAATATTTCCTTTTATAATCCGTAAAGTAGTGAAGTACTGTTAGGCAAAGGTTGGACTGGTACTCGTCATGTTGAGCTTGTCAGCCCTTTCCAGACTTCCTCCCACCCTCTGACTGCTAAGATTTACTGTGGAATTTTTTTCTTCTCAGACTGAATTAATACAGAGCAGAGCTAAATGTTTGAGATGGTTAGAGGAGTGCACATTAAGTAAATTCTCATCAAAATGGCACCCATTCCTGCTGATTCAATCTGGAGCACCTTAGGGCCTCATGCCTCTTTAGACAGGGGAAGGCAGAGTGAAAGCAGAGACTGGCCTTTTGTTACTTGAGCTTCATGCTCTAGAGCACTCACCTCACCTGGGGCTTGAGCCTCCCAATGTTGGACTATTTGCCTGTGTGACCAGAGAGCACAGCCTGGAGCCAACGTCAGTAGACTTAGGTGTTCAGAGTGCTCCAGATAAGGCATCGGACCGGTCTTTGTCCTTAAAATTTACGAGGCAGCATCTCAGGCTTGTATTTATAGAACAATTTCTTTTTTGTGCTTTACCATGCTTATTTGAAAATGCTTTAAGTTTTAAGCTGGGAAAGCTCATCCTTTGATTAGAAATATTGCTACAAGTAAACTCTTTCTCTTCTGCCACTTCCATCTCCCATTCCCAGTCAGTTTCTAGCGTGAAACCACCAAATGGTGCTTTGTTAGCCAAGAGAATGGATTTGGAGGTGGAAGAGCAGTTGCAATGAAGGGAAAATGGGGGACCCCACCTTAAAAAAAATTCTGAAATGGAAATTTGTCTTCCATTACATTTGTGGTGACTCTTATTGTCTCCTTCCCTCAGAATTTCCATGCTGCCTTAGGGCCCATGCTTTTGCTCCTTATTTTTTCCCTCCATCTATTCAAGGCTTGCTTTTGGGAAAAAAGTTCAGCAAAGATAAAATTCTACATATAAATAAATGGTGAATGACTGAGAAAAGATTCAGTGCACTGGCCTTCCCAGGGGTAGTTGCTATTTTCACTAGGAAGAAAGTGTTAAACCTCTCCCTTAGACAGAAACTCATTTAGGGAAATGAAAAGGGAAAGAAAATAATGGTCTTACAAATTCTGAGCTACTAGATTGCTTTAATCTTCACCATAGCCCTCAGAGTGAAGTAATTTGTGGAGCTTGAGATTCACATTCTCTTCTTTATAACTACATATTCCAACATCATTATTCATCTTTGAGTCCTACCCATGGCATCTTGCTCAATGATTAGAATAACATATAGTATCTCTCAAATATATATACATACATCTCTGTCTTTTTACTAACCAATCAACTGATCTATCTATATCTGTGTATATGTATATGTGTGTGTGTGTGTGTGTGTGTGTGTATATATATATATACACACACACACACGTGTGTGTGTGTATACATATATTCTTGGAGTCAGGATGGGTACATGGAGGTTATTATTATTCTATTGTTTCTACTTGTGAGAAGATTTGAAATTTTCCATAATAAAATGTTAAAAATAAGCAAATAAAGTTTTTGAGTTAACTTTTAGGAAGCAAAAGGACAGTTTGTTTGTTCCCTCCAACACCTCAGAAAATGTTGCCAGCCATTTTTTTCCTTGGGTATCCTGTGTTCTGATCTGAAAGCAAATTAATTTTTTCCATTGCTCTTAAAGGTCTCTGAAATAATTTTGCTTAAAAATGAGATGAGAGAT
This sequence comes from Neophocaena asiaeorientalis asiaeorientalis, assembly GCF_003031525.2. Classification (NCBI taxonomy): domain Eukaryota; kingdom Metazoa; phylum Chordata; class Mammalia; order Artiodactyla; family Phocoenidae; genus Neophocaena; species Neophocaena asiaeorientalis. The sequence goes on along the minus strand of NW_020185324.1, from coordinate 4,637,565 downwards.
ACTCTTAAGCAATAACATGATATTTGAAAAGGCAAACGATAACAAGGAAGCGCTATTGGAGAATGTTAAGATGATCTGACTTCTGTAATAGACAGCCCCAAATCTCAGTGGCTTGGTACAATAAAGGTTTGTTTCTTATTCATGTTGTAATACAGCTTGCTCCTTGTGATTGTTCAGTGGCTCAGGAACCTTCAATCTAATAGCTGTGCAATCTGAGTCTAGGGTGGAAGAGCATGTTGAGGATTGTGCAGAAGGTTTGGAAGCTGGATCTGCAAATGACACGCTTCACTTCTTCCTGCATCCCATTGGCCCGAACTTAATCACATGACCCCAGCTAACTGGAAGGGGGGTTGGGAAATGTGGTCTTTATGTGTGCACAGGAGGACATTAAACACAGAATATTGTATCTTCAGCAAGCAACTAGACGTCCCTCTCCTGCTTCACCCCTGACCTATCCTGGTTCTCTGTATCCCCTTGAAAAGAAGAAACTGTCAAATCTTGATCTTTGAGTTTTTCTTGAGTGGCCACCCTATATCATCAAAGTGGTTTTGTAAAAGACCATTTCTTTTTTCTTATCAGTGCTGGCTTCTATAACTTGCTTTTCAACTTACTAAATCTTTCCCAGCCCAACCATTTTTTTCTTATTTACTCTCCAAGGATTCCATTGCCATACAGTCACCACTGCTGGGAAAACTCTTGTTATCTCAAGTGAATTACTCAGTTTTTCCCACCTTGTCCAAATTACATGTTCTTGGTGCATAATTCCCCACTGCTCATCATCTTTCTAAGTCATGAGGATGTGTGATGTCTTCATGTCCCACAGGCACTCACCCTTGAGGGAGATCTGCTCATGATCAAGGGCAAGGTCATAAATGAATCACAGAGAGATACACCATCGTGAACAGAAATGTGGTGTGAAGGGCTATTTTACTAAGACCCTGAAACACAATATTCCCCATCTGTTCATAAAGTAACTTATTTGATACACACAGTGTGGTCATAAGTGCTCTTCTATTCTCTGAATGCTTGCTTTTGGTCATGAACTGGCACACACAAAAGGAAAAAATGACAGTGTGCCTCTATGGACACTTTTGGTCCGTTTCCATAAATATATTCAAACAAAATGAAATTGCCTGGCTCTATATAATATGTCCTTTAGTGTGTTTAAGCTTGCAAAATTACCCCCAAGGATGACAAATTGTAAACATCATGCAATACCACAGCCGTGGTTCAAGGCCTGTCTCAGTGTTCTGCCGACATTCACCCTTCCTAGAAACGTTTAAAGTGTTTTAGGAAAACGAAGCTAGGCAAACAAGCTTATCAGGAACGACAATAAAAAAATCATTGATTCTAATTAGGAGGCGTCACACATACAGAAACAAAGCTGCTTTTGTGTAGTGGAAAGTCTATCTGTTCTCTGAAACACATGGAGTGTTTTCCAGTCGCTTTAGATAATGAAGCTGACAAAGTTTCAGGGCCCTGACCTTTTGGCCCATCTCAAGCAATGCAGCTGCACTTGTCGAAACTTGAAGGTGTTGGTGGGAGGTGTGCTGGGATACAAGTTGTTATAAAGGTGACAGTGAAACAGGTGCTATTTTTTCTGAAAGCCCCAAACTACATCATAAATTGAGGTGGGGAGTATTTAGGTTCTTGAGGCAAGGACTGAGTTTATAGCAGTTACCTCTAGTTGTTCCTGTAGCAAGTACTTCCCCCAGCAGCCCAGTGCATTGACCCACCACTGGTGAGGACTCCAGCGACTCCGGCTGTCTGGGTCAGCCTGCTCCTGCTCCTTCGTGTGTCCTGGGGAGATCAGCTTTATATTGTAACCCTGGTTTTGTGCTATGCTCATGGAATGGGGTCTTTATGGTGGAACCAGGCAAAAAGGAGCTGTATAATCTGAGCAAATAATGGAGAAATCACTCTAATTGCTTTACACCATTGAGGTAGTAAATCAGAATCCACAGCTGTGTCACTGTCACTTCTCTTGAATTCAGGACTTCAGAAAAATGAATTTCACTAGACCACAGGGTCAGGAACATAGATCATAGTAAATCGATGGACAGTTTAGTTCAATATTAAGAGTACATATTGACCATTTGCAGTGTCAATGATTTATTCTCAAGGAGGAGTTTCATAGAAGACGTTTCTAGTTGCTTGATTGTACATTTCCTCGGAAGATTGGCTTGCTAATCACCATCAATGAGTAATAGGGGTTGCCCCACCCCGAAAAATAAAGCCCATTGTGTTCTGAAGGAATGATACTGCCAAGTGTCTTGACAGGCTCCTGCTGCACTTGTCAAACAGCTGTGCCTGGGTGTGAAATTTTGAAGTTGGATTCTCACTTAGCCAAGATTAGAATAGGTTTAATTGAAGGTGTCTGAAACGGGGGACAATTTAAAATTCTTAAATACAGAATTCACACATTTCTAAAAAACATTGTACTGATCATTTCTAAATTATTTGGTTTCTGCCTTCATTTTTACTAACATAGATATTATATAAAATTCAAATGATCATAATATAAAAGAAAATTATCTTAATATGGAAAATGTTGTAAAGTTATTTGTATAATTTTTTTCACTTAAAGATCTTTAAATATTTGGTTTATGTTTACATTTTAATACTGAGTCATTCCTCTATTTGCAGGTGTGCGTGCTCTCTGTGGTCTCTAAAAGTGATCCGCAGGTGTAAGACAAAAAGGTCTCTGATGACTATCTCTATTTCACTCATTCAACTATTGAGCAATTGAGCAACTATTTCATAACAACCACTCTTCTAGGCCCTGGGGATATAGCAGTGAACAGATCAGACCCCAAAACTCCCTGTCCTCTTGGAGCTCTAGAGGGAAGGATAATAAATAATGCAGATGCTTGGGGGAAGAAGGTTTCAGACAGAGAGAACAGCAAGTGTAAAGGCCTTGAGGCAGTAGTGTTGGCCTGGTTTGTTCTAGAAACATCAAGGAGTCCAGGGTGGCTGGAGTAGAGTGAACAAGGATGAAAGAGAAGAGGAATTCAGGGAAAAAATGTTTAGGGTCTAGATTGTTTAGGGCTGGTAGTCCATGAAAGGATAGTTTTGAGTAGAGGGATGATATGATTTATATTATGTTTTTGTATAATTGTTGAATGCTGTATGGAGTGTACATTGAAGAGGAACTAGGAATAGAAGCAGGAAGACCAAGCCTCAGTAACTGGGATCATTGCAGTAACCTTCTCTCTGGTCTTCCTGCTCATGTCCAGAGGTAGAAGTTAGGGTAGTCAATTGAGTTCTGGCTATATAAACATAGCCAGAACTCAGTTGACAGAATTTCTCAGTGGATTGGATATGGGATGTGGGAGACAGAAGTGTCAGCTGTGACCCCAGGGTTTGGAGTCTGGGAGGATGGGAGTTACCTTTAACTGACTGTGGGAGGTTTGGGGAGAAAACAGAGAGTTTGGTTTTATTTTTTAAATTTTATTTATTTTTGGCTGCACTGGGTCTTTGTTGCTGTGCGCAGGCTTTCTCTAGCTGCAGAGAGCGGGGGCCACTCCTCGCCGTGGTGCGCGGGCCTCCCACTGCGGTGTCCTTCCCCGCTGCGGAGCACGGGCTCCAGAGCACAGGCTCAGTAGCTGTGGCACATGGGCTCAGCAGTTGTGGCTCATGGGCTCTAGAGCGCAGGCTCAGCAATTGTGGCACATGGGCCCAGTTGCTCTGTGGCATGTGGGATCTTCTTGGACTAGGGCTCGAACCTGTGTCCCCTGCATTGGCAGGTGGACTCCCAACCACTGTGCCACCAGGGAAGCCCAGAGTTTGGTTTTAGGCTTGTTAAGTTTGAGGAGCCTGTGGTGTGAGTCCCAGGGTGAGTCTGGAGATCAGGGAAGTCTAGACTGATACTATTTTGGGGTTACCTATGTATAGGTAGTATTCAAGGTTATGAGATTGTCTGACCTGATTGAAAGTGAAATAAGTAGAGTCATGAAAAAATTGGTGTCTGTACTCCTGAATTCCATGAGGGGTGGGTGAAGGGAGAGATGAGTTGTAGTAGTCAAGTCCTCTTTCCCAAACAGCTTGTATCTCCTTTGCCCTGCTTTGTTGTGTTGCCCTGACCCTACCTTCCGTATATCTAGGAGAATTTCAAGGTGCCATTGAAGAGAAAAAGATAGGGTTGAAGAGGTTGGTTCAAGTTGGACTGCCATTGACATACCTGTATTTCTGTTTCCACATCAGAAGATAAGCAGACAGAAAACAAGGAGTACATGATTCAAGAGAATAAATAGGTTTCTACCGTCATAGTCTTATGCTCTTGAAATTGGGGGGTTGTTAATAATAGGATCCATATATCTTAGTTTATACAGAACTTAACAGTGTGTAAGCTCCAAGAAATAGTCTTAAGTCAGTTCTATCATTGAGGTGACATGGAGGTGACAAGGAATCCAGGAACAGATTGGATGACTTCTTGGTCAGTTTGTTGAGGGGATTCAAAAAATAATGGGTAATTTTTTTCTCCTTTTCCAACAGTGAGATTCTGAGATTCTGTCTTTTAATAAATTAATCTCTCAGTGAATTTGATGGTAGCTTGTGTTCCAGAATTCATGTTCTCAATAGCCTGGCTGATCTCTGCTTAGACAGCCAGCTCCATGAATGTCTCCATAATGTTGATAGGGAGCAATATGAAAGAGCTGTGGGTTTGAGGTTTTCAGGGGTTGTACTTGGGTTCATGTTCTAGATGTGTACATTGTGTGAAAGGCTCAGGGATTCTGTTCTTGGCCATTGAAGCCCAGGGAGTCTGTGGAAGTAATTTTAATTTTAAGATCACACAATTATATTTCTTCCTGCTCTAGAAACAGCTTAATGAAATACCTTTTGTGTACCATGTATTGGGTTTGTTTACTGTAGATTGTGATAGCTAGGGAACAAAACCTTACATTTTAGCTTTTGGAAATTTTTATGATGTTCATGTCTTTGGCAATAAAACTTCGTTGGCTCCAACAAGATGCCTCTTTTGTTTGCCTGAAGTGTTATGTCAGGTCTATATTCAGAGAAGGGATAGGGATTTTTTTACATTTATTTTTCCCTTCTGTTTCCTCTCTTCTCCCCCCATTTTCTAGCACCTACTCATTCACTTTATGTTTTCTTTCTACACAGAGCTATTGAAGGTGAGTACAAAGAGAAAATGGAGGTTTTAACAGTGCTTAAAATCTGTGTGTGTGTGTGTGTGTGTGTGTGTGTGTATTTCCATCCAGTGACTGCGAAAGTATATTCAGTGCTTAAAAACAGTGATATTTAATATTTAAGTCTATATTTTATAGAGTTTATATCTGTTGTAGGGACTGTCTTATATTTTCTAGCAGGGTTTACTGTTCTACTAGTTAGGGCAGGGCTTCACAACCTTACGCTATTGACATTTTGGACCAGATAACTCTTTGTTGATGAGGGCCTCTCTTGAGCATTGTAGGATATTTAGCTGCATCCCTGGCCTCTACACATTAGACGCTAGTAGCACCCCCTTTATCCCTGGTAGTGACAAAAATATCTCTAGGCATTCTGTATGTCTCCTGGGGGGCAAAGTTGCTGCAGGTTGAGAACCGCTGAGCTAGGGGAGTCTGAATTTATCTGCCTTATTCATGTGGAGACAGGGCAGTTATTTTGAGATTGCAGTCAGTGCCTGAAATGCAAATATTTGGCTTAAAAAATGTTCACTTGGCATATCCAAGTGAGAGCTTATGGGAACCTTTTCTTCTCTGGCCTCACCAACGGCCCTGGCCATGGCCTCTGTAACTTCTGATGACCAGTTGATGAAGAAGTAGTCCTTGATGCATTCAGGATTGTAGTAGGGAGGGATGTAAATTGTTCCAAGAACCTACTTGACCCAGAATTGCCTTTTCTTATAGAAATACTGATGTAAATGGAGGGTTGGTTCCCTGTTCCAGAAAAATGGCTGTATCTAGAATGTATCCTCTTCTGTTGCGGAAGTGGGGATTTATCTAGAGCAGAACTACTATGATATTTTAAGCCAGAATCCCAGTCTTAGGTGAGAATAATCCCTATCAATATTCAACTTCTCAATTTCCGTATTAACAATGAAAGCATAGTACTGAAAATATACAGAAATTTAAAGGCCCAAATTTGCAGTTTCACTGTGTTTGTCTTTGCAATGCTCTGCCTTTTGATTCTAGAAGTGAAGCCCATTTCACTCTCCCATTTAGAACAAGTCATTGAGAGGGTGCACTGTTGGTGCCCACGATGGCACTAGATAAATGACTCATTAACAGGAAAGGGCTCTTTCCATCACTACTTGACTTCAATAAGGAAAGCCAAAGAACCTTTAGATCTACAACTGTATCAAGCCAGCAGTGCTTACAAGATTAAACTTTTTTGAAATCAGCTAATTAGAAGCAATTTTAAAACAAACAGCTTTCTGGAGCTTCATCAGGAAAATCATAGGTATAATTATCAGTAGTTACATGTATTATCCTAGAAGAATAATTTTCAAAATATAAGACACTGATTGTTTGCCTAACCTGTTCCACCCAGGGGACTTTTTGAGTCAAGACTGGGTTTGGAAATATTTTACACAGAATGACTAGTGGCAGTAATAATAGACATTGACAAATGAAAGTGGCCTTGTATGGTTTATACAGAATAATAAAAATCACCCTATGCTTATGACAGAAGAAAATTAAGTAGAACAGCTGTATTTGGACATTTACTTTTGGACCCCGAGGGAAAAAAAAAAAGTTTTCACAGTTCGAGACAGACTGTTGGGAAGCTGAACTCTACCCAAGATAATAACATCTTCCATTTGTTAAGTCAGGTTTACAAAGCACTGTCCCATGCATAATCTCATTGGATTCTCACAATAATCCTTAGAGGTAGAAAAGGTAGTTGCAGTTTTCATTTCCATTTTAAAATAAGGGAGCAGCTCATGTGACTTTACTAAAGTTTTACAGCCAGTAAGTACTAGATTGCAAACCAAGACCCAGGTCTGTTGGACTCCTGGACCAGCATTTTTTTCCATTCCACCACAGCCTTCCATAAAGCTATTGTGAGTCATGTTTATTCCATTTCCTACTCTGCTTTTTTCTGGGATCCCAATCCTAGTTCCTGCCCCTACTCCACTAGGACAGCTGCATTGCACAACCCGGGGCACCATTCATTTTGCACATCCCCTGGTGTATTGCAACTAGAGGATCCCTGGAGAAGCACCGTGTACATAGGCCACATGAAATTCCATCCATCAGGAGAGTTTCTACCTGTGTTCATTTACAACTGCACAGCAATACAGTGGGTGAGTAAAGTGGCTCTCTATGCCTAGAAACTTTAAAAGAACTATTTTTTTTCCTTCTTTTCTTCCCTCAGTGTTATACCACTTAAAACATCATATAACTCTATGGTACGACTTGTGGAAATGGCTACTTGGGTTCTGCAAAAAAGAAAAACTCAAAAAAGCCACCACGGTTTCTTTTTATTTGGTTAAAGAAACACCCTGGTATCTGACACAGAATCATTTCATCTAGTTTAAGATGATGTAATTTTGTTCTTTTGAATTTGGTTATTCTGGAAAAGGCACATTTTTACTTGTTACAAAAGTATGTATCTCAGAACAAATGTATAGACACCAAGGGGGGGAAGCGGCGGGGGGTGGGGGTGGTGGTGTGATGAATTGGGAGATTGGGATTGACATGTACGCACTGATATGTATAAAATAGATAACTAATAAGAACCTGCTATATAAAAATAAAATAAAATTATGTCCAGCGACCAAAAAAAAAGTATGTATCTCTGAACCATATATTATCAAGGAGTATTAGAAGTAGGTTTTTATTTATTTATTTTTGTCTGCGTTGGGTCTATGTTGCTGTGTGCGGGCTTTCTCTAGTTGCGGCGAGCGGGGGCTACTCTTCGTTGCGGTGCGCAGGCTTCTCATTTTGGTGGCTTCTCTTGTTGCAGAGCACGGGCTCTAGGCACATGGGCTTCAGTAGTTGTGGCACGTGGGCTCAGTAGTTGTGGCGCACAGGCTTAGTTGCTCCATGGCATGTGGGATCTTCCTGGACCAGGACTCGAACCCCTGTCCCCTGCATTGGCAGGTGGGTTCTTAACCACTGTGCCACCAGGGAAGTCCTTAGAAGTGGGCTTTTAAAAATCATGTTTTTGCTTAATTAGTCAGGTGTCTTTTATACTATTTTGTTGTACCTTCCCTCCATTAAAAATATACTAATACACTCTCTCACGTTTTCCAAAAGTTATTTGTCCTCTTTTCATGAGTGATCAATTTTGTGGGAACAAAATGCATGTAAGAAGTTTAGTGACTAGGATAGTGTGTAGTTTAACAGGTCAGCCCTGGTGGGCAGTAAGGCCAATTAAGATGGAAGGAAAACAACCTGCCAGTGTAAACCTCATTCTCTTATACTACCCCATCTGTTCTGGTTTCTGTTGTAAGAACTCTGATTTCTATTACTAGTGTAAAACAGACAGCTAAGTAAGAGTAAGAATACCATGACTTTTTATTATTATACCATTTTACACCTTTTCAAAACATCCTCATATAGTATGTGTCATTTTATTGTTGCAGAATCCAGTATGGAAGGCAGAATGGGTAGTCTTATTATTTCCATTTTACAGGCTAGGAAACTGAGGCTCAGAGAAGTTATGTGAGAGGATTGCCCAAGTTAATAAATTATAGGACATAGTCTTCTTTATATTTTTTGTTGTAAATCTTATCATTTTCACCCAAAAATAATGTTAGGAATTCAAAGGTAAAAACACATTTCAAGCAATTTAAATTCTTGGAATGAGGTGAGATAAATTTGCCAACAACATCTTAGAACACGAAGTCACATATTTCAGTTCATACTTAATATATAATTTATTGTGTCCTGCAAATCAGAAACCAATAGAAATTGTGTTTGGAAGGGGCTTAGAGAGTCAAACCTCATCTTGGAACAGGGTTTTGTTATGGGTTGAATTGTGTCCCCCCTAAAAGATATGCTGAAGTCATCACCCCTCAGTACCTCAGGATGTGACCTTATTTGGAGATAGGGTCTGTAATTGTAGAGGTAATCAAGTTAATTAGGGTCATTAGGGTGGATCCTAATCCATTATGATTAGTGTCCTTATAAAAAGAGAAAAGTTGGACACAAAAACAGACATACACAAAAGGAAGATGATGTGAAGAGAGGAACATGGAGAATGCCATGTGAAGATGAAAGCAGATACTGGAGGGATGCATCTACAAGCCAAAGATTGCCAGCAAACCACCAGAAGCTAGGAGAGAGGTCAGAACTAATCCTCACTCATAGCTCTTAGAAAAAACCAACCCTGCCAACACCCTGATTTTGGCCTTACAGCCTCCAGAACTGTGAGACAAAAAAATTTTTGTTATTTTAAGCCACCCTGTTTGTGGTACTTTGTTACAACAGCCCTAGGAAACGAATACAGACTTTCCTCTGTGCCTGCCTTTGACAAACTGCTGCAGGTGCCGGTGCCACTGCTGCTTTTCCTCCTTTTTTTTTTTTTGGCTGTGTTAGGTCTTCGCTGCTGCGCGTGGACTTTCTCTAGTTGTGCTGAGCGGGGACTACTCTTCGTTGCAGTGCACAGGCTTTTCATTGCGGTGGCTTCTCTTGTTGCAGAGCACGGGCTCTAGGCACGAGGGCTTCAGTAGTTGTGGCTCGCGGGCTCTAGAGAGTGTAGGCTTCAGCAGTTGTGGCACATGGGCTTAGTTGCCTTGTGGCATGTGGGATCTTCCAGGACCAGGGATCGAGCCCATGCCCCCTGCATTGGCAGGCAGATTCTTAACCACTGGGCCACCAGGGAAGTCCTGCTTTTCCTTCTTGGTGTCATAACTATAGAAAACCATGCAGCAGAATGCTGGACTTCATCTCAAAGGCAGTGGGGAGCCCCTGGAATGTTTTCAGAGGAGAAGGAAATGATCAAATCTGTGTTTTAAATGTTCACATTGGCTGCAGTGTGGAGAAATACATTTGAGAAGCATGATGGGAGCAAGACCATAGACCTATAAGGAGGTTTTTATGCTAGTCGAGTTGAGAGATGAAGAAGGCATAAATTATAGTGAGGACCCACTGAAGTATCATCCATTCCTTAGGTTTCAGTACAGCCTCACCTGCACACATACTCTCTTAGCTTGTGGGCCAGAGCAGGATGGACCAGCTGTCTTGTGGTACACGTTCTAGTCTGCCATGCATCAGGGCTCCAAGCACACTTGTAGTTCATGTTTTCTGAAACCCAACTCATGGGAATTTGGGGATTATCACACCCTGCCCTGGACATAGGTATCCTTACTTTGAGCTCTGCGTGCAGGTTTGTTTAATGTGTTTTGGAAGTGTGTGAGAGCTAACTTGGAGAGACAAATGAGTAAGTTTCTGGGAGGAATTAAATCATGAGTCTGTCTATATTTGAATTAAGATCCCTGGAATTTTATGTCTCAACTTTGATCATTTTTTTTTTCACTGTAAATAAAAAGCAAAAAGGTGAAGAAGAATGACACTGTAGCAAGGGATCAGAAGAATTTTTCAACAACTTAGAAATTAAGTTTAGAGCCACCCGATACTTTTTTTTTTTTATACACGGGCCTCTCACTGTTGTGGCCTCTCCCGTTGCGGAGCACAGGCTCCAGACGCACAGGCTCAGCGGCCATGGCTCACGGGCCCAGCCTCTCCGCGGCATGTGGGATCTTCCCGGACCGGGGCACGAACCCGTGTCCCCTGCATCGGCAGGCGGACTCTCAACCACTGCGCCACCAGGGAATCCCCCGATACTTTTAAGGCACATTTTTACTGTATACAGTTGGAAGAAGGAAATGTTACAGAGAGAGGCTTTAGTTCACATCCAGTTAATCTCTCAGGATAATTTGTTTACTGGATTCTGCTGCCAAACCTATGAGTTGCTTTCTTCAGGGGTGAGAGTTCGTCGATGAAGTGATTTATTATGTTTCTATTACACAGCATATTGATCATGCTCATGGAAAATGTTAACGGTGTCCCTTCTACATCATTCATCTTCCACTCTCTCCTTCATTATTCCCATCCCCCATCAGTAGTTCTTGTATCACAGAGGGACATCTCATTAGGAATATACCAAGGTCGGTGAATGACATGGCTCTGTGTGTTGCTGCAGGATTTTTAAAAGGCATTCATTACTTAGAATTGCAAGAGGGAATTAGCATTTAAGTAAGAAAGTGTTACAAAGGCTTGAAAGTGGGTCCTTCCATAGCTTCGGTGAGAAATTAAATTCTGAGAGACAGAAATTTGTTTTTATTTTCATATCTCTCAACCGTACCAGCTCTTCCTTCTTTAATCATCCAGTGTCCTGCTGTGTAGAAGAATCTGTGGGCCTCTCCGTGTGATACTGAGACCCTGACTTTAAAAAGTTATGAACTAGTTCTGAATACGTAAGCCTGTAAGAATATTACAGTGAACACTCAAATAGACTGATGGAATAGAATAGATTCCAGAAATGCCCCACAAATAAATGGAAGCTTAATTTTTCAGAATTCTGTGTTGTTTTGTTTTGTTGCTTTAACTGAATAGTGGGTCTTCCCACTGCTTTTGGGGGTGATGCAGCCCCAGGACAATTGGGTTCTTGAGACATCATCTCCCAGTAAACTCCCCATGTTGATCATAGTCAGGATATAATGAGGATATATTACTGACAATGCACAAAGTGCTTCACATTCTACAACAGCACAGCACACTCCCATGATTATATTTTTAAAAAATATTTTATCCTGACGAAATATTTTGGTCACTGTGTGATGCTGTAAGAGTGACGTCCTGCATTGTAATACCTACTATGATATCTTCAGTTAAAAGCCCCAGAACAGGGAGGAAACTAGTGGAAGTGGTCATAGGAGATGCCGCCTCCCTCCATCTGCCTTCTTACTGAAGGCTGCATGGGTGTACCTCTAAGAGGAAGTGACAAGAGCATCAGGTGAGCCCACTCTTCTGCCCTGAGATGAGCCTTGAAGCCCAGGATTTCAGGTGGGCCCCTGATTCTCCGTATTCCTTCTCATAGTGTAGACATCCTATTTGTGCTATAGGTCTTCACTCAGCAGAGACTCACTCAAACCTTTTTACTCTCAAACCTAGAAGAAACTTTTCCTTTTGTCTCAATTTACAGTAGAGGCAGTCTTGGTTCCAAGTGGCTTTGGACGGCAGTAAATCCTAGAAAGGATGCTCCTACCCTAACGGATTAGAGGTGTGCTGCTCTCTGAACCTGTAGGTCCTTCTTGGGAGAAAGATTTCTGCAAGCAGAACCCTCCCCGTGGAGTGAGGAGTGACTTTTTTTCTAGTTTACTCCACCCTTTGTTTCCTTTATTCCACTAATTTACAAGGTGTCTTCCCCTGATGCCACCTCTGCCGCTCCTCTCCCCTCTCTCTCGAGCCTTGTTTTGAAAAATAGATTACATTTCAAATAGATTACATCTCAAATAACTTCTGAATTCAGAGAGGGAATAGTCTTCACTACAAATAACCTCAGATTAAAGATTCTCCACTATAATTTTTCGTTTAGTCCTTCAGCCACTAGATTTAAGTAAGTTGAGTAACAACTATATTGCCTCATCCTCCAACCCCAATTTTTAAAAATTATAACTGATCACCAAATTAAAGAAAGGGCCATTGAGAGCTTAGAGTTCTGGAGTTATTCATAGGATGAATGCATTACTTTTGTTTTGGGTGTGACTTAACAATACAAATGACCTTTCAGTTGAAACTATTCCTGGACTAGGTGTAGGAGTGATTCAGTCTATGTCTTTATAATGCAACTGGTAGAAAAAAAAGAACCATACACTCATATTTGCATTATTTTAAATGCAGTCAATTAACAACAAATCATCTTGTTATTTTAGTACTATGTAGAAACAAATTTTAAGTCACTTTTGGTGATTCAGAATTTTTCTTAAAATTATCTATTTAATTCTTTGGTGAACAAACTTATCTTTTTTCTTTTTCATTATTTTCCTTTAAAATATTTTCTCTTTTTGCTTTTGCATTCAGATGTATTCCTATTACGACAAAATCTATGATAGAGAAAATTTTTTTCTTTAAGTCTGGATTACTGGATATAGAAAAAATACAGCAAGAAGCAAAGAACCCACATTTGGGGTTAAAGTCAACTGGGTTTGAACCCTTGCTCTGCCACTTCCGTGTTCTGGAATCTGGAAAACTACTTAACTCCTCTGAGCTTCAACTTCCTAGCCTGTAGAAGGAAGATGATAATACTTACCTTGTAAGGTTGTTGGCAGGGTTAAGAAATGGAGAACTATAATGGCAAGCAATTAGGAGGAAATCACTTCTTGTTTTTGTTTTGTTTGTTAAAATTTTTTTTATTGAGGTGTAACTGATACATAACATTATATTTGTTTCAGGTGTACAGTATAACAATTCAATATTTGTATACACCTTGAAATGATCACCACAGTAAGTCTAGTTACCATCCATCCAGCAGCATACAAAATTAACTTTTAGGATTTATTATCTTGACAACTTTCAAGTATGCTCTACAGTATTACTGACTATAGTCACCATGCTTTATATGGTGTATCCCCATGACTTAGTTACTTTATAACTAGAAGTTTGTACCACTTGATGCTTTTCACCTGTTTTGAACACTCCCCAACCTCACTCCCTTCTGGCAACCACCATTCTCTTCTCTGTATCTATGATTTTTACTTTGTTTAGTTTGTTTTGTTTTTTTAGACTTCACATATAAGTGAAATCATACGGTATTTGTCTTTTTCTAGCTGACGTATTTAGCTTAGCATAATGCTCTCAGTGTCTATCCATGTTATCACAAATGGCAAGATTTCATTCATTTATTTATGGTTGAGTAGTCGTCTGTTGTATATATATATATACCACATCTTTATCCATTCATTCATTGATGGACACTTAGGTTGTTTCCATATCTTGGCTATTGTAAATATGCTGCAGTGAACAAGGAGGAACTTATATCTTTTCAAATTAGTATTTTTGTTTTCTTCAGATAAATACGCAGAAGTAGAATTGCTGGATTACATGATAGTTCTCTTTTTAAGAGGAGCCTCCATACTGTTGTCTATAGTAGCTGTACCAATTAACATTCCCACCAGCAGTGCATGAAGGCCCCCTTTTCTCCACATCCTCACCAACACTTGTTATTTCTTGTCTTTTTGATAATAGCCAATCTAACAGGTATGAGGTAATATCTCATTGTGGTTTTGATGTGCATTTTCCTGATGATTAATGATGTTGAGCATCTTTTCATGTGCCTATTGGCCATCTGTATGTCTTCTTTGGAAAAATATCTATTCAGCTCCTCTGTTTAGTGTTTCATTGGATTGTTTTTAGTTAGGTTTTTTTCGTTTTTGTTTTGCTGTTGAGTTGTATGAGTTCTTTATATATTTTGGATATTAACCCTTTATCAGATATGATTTGCCAATGTTTTCTCCCATTCGTTCGTCACCTTTTCATTTTGTTGTTGGTTTCCTTTGCTGTGCAGAAGCTTTTTGGTTTGACGCAGTCCCACTTGTTTATTTTTGCATTTGCAGTCAGATCCAAAAATTCCTCACGGAGACCAGTGTCAGGTAGCTTACTGCATATATTTTCTTCTAGGAGTTTTATGGTTTCAGATCTTACATTCAAGTCTTTAATCCATTTTGAATTCATTTTTGTGTATGGTATAAGATAGTGGTCTAGTTTCATACTTGTGTGTGTGGCTGTCCAGTTTTCCCAACATCATTTATTGAAGAGACTATCTTTTCCCCATTGTATATTCTTGCCTCCTTTGTCATAAATTAATTGACTGTACACATGTGGGTTTACTTTTGGGTTTTCTATTTGTTACATTAATCTATATGACTTGATATGATTCAAGTCTTCTTAAATTTATTGAGACTTGTTTTGTACCTAACATGTGATCTGTCCTGTTTTTATGCCAATACCATACTGTTTTGATAACTGTAGTTTTGTAATATAGTTTGAAATCAGGGACCACGATGCCTCTAGCTTTGTTTTCCTTTCTCAAGGTTACTTTGGCTAATTGGGTTATTTTGTGGTTCTATATAAATTTTAGGATTGTTTGTTATGTTTTTGTGAGAAATGTCATTGGAATTTTAATTGCATTGAATTTGTGTATTGCTCTGGGTAGTGTGGACATTTTAACAATATTAACTCTTCCAATCCATGAGTGTGGAATATCTTTCCACTTCTTTTGTGTGTGTCTTCTTCAGTTTCTTTCATTAGTAACTTATAGTTTTCAGTATATAGTTCTGTCACCTCTTTGGTTAAATTTATTCCTAGGTATTTTATTCTTTTTGATGCAGTTATAAGGGATTGTTTTCTTAATTTCTCTTTCTGATAGTTCATTGTTAGTGTCTAGAAACACAACAGATTTTTATGTGCTAATTTTGTATCTTACCACTTTATTGAATTTGTTTATTAGTTCTGACAGGTTTTTGTGGAGTCTTTAGGGTTTTCTCTATATAAAATATGTCATCCACAAATAGTGACAGTTTTACTTCTTCCTTTCCAATTTGGATACCTTTTATTTCTTTTTCTTGCCTAATTGCTCTGGCAAGGATTTTCAATACTATGTAGAATAAAAGTGGGGAGAAGGGGACATGCTTGTTTTGTTTCTGATCTTAGAGAAGATGCATTAAGCTTTTCACCATTTGAGTATGATGTTAGCTGTGGGCTTGTCAAATATGGCCTTTATTATGTTGAGGTACATTCCTTCTATACCCACTTGGTTGAGAGTTTTTATCATAAACGGATGTTGAATTCTGTCAAATGCTTTTACTGCATCTACTGAGATGATTTTTACTTGTGATTTTTCCAGTTTTGTTCTTTTTTTTTTTTCCAGTTTTGTTCTTATAATTGATTCTAATTTCATACCATTGTGTTCAGAAAAGATGCTTGATATGATTCAAGTCTTAGATTTATTGAGATTTCTTTTGTGGCCTAACATGTGATCTATCCTGGAGAATGTTTCTTGTGCACTTGAGAAGAATATGTGTTCTGCTGCTTTGGGATGGAATGTTCTATATATGTCTATTAAGTCCATCTGATCTAATGTGTCATTTAAGGCTGATGTTTCTTTTTTGGTTTTCTGTCAGGATAATCTCTCCATTGTTGTAAGTGGGGTGTTAAAGTCCCCTACTATTATCGTATTACTGTCAGTTTCTCCCTTTAGGTATGTTAGTATTTCCTTTATGCATTTGGTGCTCTTATGTTGGGTGCATATTTATTTACAAATGTTATACCTTCTTATTGGATTGACCCCTTTATTGTTATGTAATATCCTTTGTTGTCTTTTATTACAGTCTTTGTTTTGAAGTCTGTTTTGTCTTATATGAGTATAGCTACAGCAACTTCCTTTTCATTTCCATTTGCATGGACTCTCTTTCTCCTTCCCTTTACTTTTAGTATATATGTGTCCTTATTTCTGAAATAAGTCTCTTATAAGCAGCATATAGATTAATCTTGCTTTTTTTAAATCCATTCACCCTCTCTATGTCTTTTGATTGGAGAATTTAGTTCATTTACATTTAAAATAATTATTGATAGATCTATACTTACTGCCATTTTTTAGTTGTTTTCTGGCTGTTTTTGTAGTTCTTCTCTGTTCCTTTCTTCTCTTGCTCTCTTCCCTTGTGGTTTGATGACTTTCTTTAGTGTTATGTTTAGATGCCTCTCTCAGTTTTGGGGGGAGGGGGTATCTGCTCTAGGTTTTTGCTTTGTGGTTACTGTAAGGTTCGTATGTAACATCTGATATATATAGCAGTTTATTTTAAGTTGAAAGTAACTTAAATTTGAACTCACTCCAAAACCTTACATTTTTACTTTCTCCTCCACCATATTTTATGTTTTTGATATCACATTTTACATCTTTTAAAGTTTATGTATCCCTTAACTAATTATTATAGTTTTAGTTAATTTTACTGCTTTTGTCTTTTAGTCTTCATACTAGCTTTACAAGTCATTAATTTACTACCATTACCTTATAACTACCTTTGCTAGTGAGATTTGCCTAATTGCTTTCTTGTTATTAATTAGTGCCTAACTGCTTTCTTGTTATTAATTAGTGCCATTGCTCAAAGAAGCACCTTTAAACATTTCTTGTAAGGATGTCTTAGTAGTGATGAACTTCTTTAGTTTTTGGTTGTCTGGAAAACTCTTTCTCTCTCCTTCTGTTCTGAATGATAACCTTGCCAGGTAGAGTAACATTGGTTGGAAGTGTTTTCCTTTGCACACTTTGAATATATTATGCCACTACCTTGTTGTCTGCAAAATTTCTGTGGAAAATTTGCTGATAGTTTATGTGTGTAAAAGTTGTTTTTCTCTTGCTGCTTTCAAGACTTTTTCTTTATCTTAACTTTTGCCATTTTAATTATAATGCGTTTTGGTGTGAATCTCTTTAAGTTCATCTTATTTGGAGATTATTGGGCTTCCTGGACCTGGCTGTCTGTGTCCTACCTCAAGTTAGGGAAATTTTCAGCCATTATTTATTCAAATATTTTTTCTGCCCATTTCTCTCTTTTCTCCTTCTGGGACCCCTATGGTGTGAATGTTATTCTGCATGATGTTGTTGCCTATGTCCCTTAAGCTGTCTTCTTTTTTTTTTAATTCTTTTTTTCTATTTACTGCCCTTTTTGGTTGAGTTCCATTGCCCTGTCTTCCAGATTACTGGTCCATTCTTCTGCTTCATCTAGTGTGCTGTTGAATCCCCTAGTATATTTTTCAGTTTAGTTATCATGTTCTTCATCTTTGTGACTTCTTTTTGGTACTTTCTTATATTTTCTGTCTCTTTGTTGAAGTTCTCACTGTGTTCATTAATTTTTCTCCTTAGTTCAGTGAGCATATTTATGATCATTACTTTAAATTTTTTATCATTACTTTAAATTTTTTATCTCGTTTCATTAAGGTCTTTCTCTGAGGTTTTACCTTGTTCTTTTGTTTGGAACATATTTCTCTGTTTTCTCATTTTGCTTGACTCTGTTTCTCTGTATTAGGCAAGATAGCTTCTTCTCTCAATCTTGAAGGAGTGGCCTTGTGTAGGTGGTGAACCTGATCACTCAGCCTTGCCCTAGCTCTTGGTTGTCTCTTGAACCTTTATGATTGTCTAAGCAGCCTGATTTATTCTTGATATGTCCCTGTTGTTGAGGGTATGCCAAGACCTGTCAGTGTTCCAAGGGGAGGGATCTCATTTAGCACCTAGTTTCAGGCTGATTGGAAGCAGCAGCTTTTAAAGTATGTAAATAAGTACAGCTCCATGGGACTGAAATCATAAACCCTGCTGATCTCCAGATCACCCCTGGGTGACAGTTGCAAAAATAAAGCTCCAGATGAGTATATAAACTCTTTTCTGGAAGGTATCAGTGAGCTGGAGTGAGACCAGGGGAATGCTCAAGGATAGCTCCCTGCTTATGTTACCTGGGAGTGCCTCTGTAGCCTCTAGACGTATGGCAAACCTGAAGCTTGTCCCTTATGTGGATCCAGGACACGTAAATAGGCCTTTTTAGCAGGAAGACTGGGGATGTGTTTTAGTCTGCTGTCTGTGTGGTACCCTGAGAGTGGTAGCCTGCCAATAACTGTCTTTCTGATTGTTACAATCACATGGAGCCCAGGCATACAAGCCTCCTCGACTACCAGGGCCAGGTGATCTAGAGGTGTCCCCTGTGTTGACTGTGCATGCCTGCTGGCTTTAACAAGGCAACTAAAGAGACAAAGGGGCAGAGCATGCTTTGGTAATGGGGCCAGAGAATGCCATGACTGCTCATGCTTGCTAGCCACAGCCTGGGAGCAGGGGAGTACGGCAACTGCCTGCCCTTGTTGGCTTCAGCAAGACAGCAGGATGGTGTTGCAACTTCTCGCCCCCACAGGCCTTAGCAAGGCAGCGGGAGGGTGTCATGTCCTCACGCACCCACTGTGCTAGCACGGTAGAGTGAGAGTGCAAAAATGGTATTTGCCAGTGCCTCCATCTCTGGAGAAAGTCCCAGCTGTCCCCCCTGCCCCTCCAGCAGATGCTGGAGTAGCAAATGAATCTCCTTCACATATAGTCCAGGCATTTTGCAAATTGCTGCTTTGGTGCGGGGTCCTGGGGCAAATGAGACTGCCTGTGAGCCCTTTAAAAGGAGAATCTCAGTTTCCTATAGCCCTTTAGGTCCATTGGACATAAGCCCTGTTGGTCTTCTAAGCCAGATGTTTTGAGGGCTCATCTCTCTGGTGTAAGTCCCAAGGGTTGAGGTACCTGATAAGGGGCACAAACCCTTCATTCCTCTGAGAGAAGCTCCAGGCTTATGAGATCCCTTCCTGTTGTGAGTCACCACACCAGGGATGGAGTTTTTGGTAAGACCAAATTTCTCCCTGTCTTACCTGACTACCTATGGTCCTTTTATCTTTTGTTGTGGAGGAGCAGTTCAGCTAGTTTTCAGTTCTTTTTCAGAGGGAATTATTCCATATGTAACTGTAGATTTGGTCCATCCAAGGGAAGAGGTGAGTTCAGGATCTTTCTACACTGCCATCTTGGTCTGCCAGGAACTCAGTTTTTCAGTGTTAGTTCCTTCTTCCTTTTGTGTCAGCACATTGAGATTCAGCTTAATTTAGCTGTTGTAGAGATGGATCATTAAAAGTGAAGCAAATTTGTAACTAATTCACATTTGTCATTCACGGATGAGGGAAATCAGAGGACTGAAGTATCTTATTCAAGAAGGCAAAATTATTGGCAGAGGAGAGATTAGAACCCGCCTGTCCCCCTTTCTCAAACCCAGACCTTTCTCCTTACAGTAAAGCTTGTCCGTTGATCCAATAAGCTTTACCCTTGAACGCTATAAAACATAGCATCCACCTAAACAAATCTCCCAATCTAATCACCAAAGGAATATGAGCGAAATATGATCTCTATCTGCTTGGACATCATATTTGTTATAACATAATTTGTTAATTAAGATGAAGTTAAGGACTTCCCTGGTGGCCCAGTGGTTAAGAATCTGCCTGCCAATGCAGGAGACACAGCTCCGAGCCCTGGTCCGGGAAGATCCCACATGCCATGGAGCAACTAAACCCATGTGCCACAACTACTGAGCCTGTGCTCTAGAGCCCTCTAGCTGCAACTATTGAGCCCACGTGCCACAACTACTGAAGCCTGCATGCCTAGAGCCTGTGCTCCACAACAAGAGAAGCCACTGCAATGAGAAGCCCGTGCACTGCAACGACGAGTAGCCCCCACTTGCCACAACTAGAGAAAGCCCACACGCAGCAACGAAGACCCAATGCAGCCAAAAATAAATAAATAAAAATTGAAAAAGAAAAGACAAAGTTATACTATTAATTAAGATGAAGTTATACTACGAATAACTTTATGTCTGTGGTTATCGTGAACCCCGTTCATTAAAATCTCTCCTGAAATTTAGCAGTACTCAGAATTTGGATGTCTTTTTGGTATAGCGTGAGATGGCACCCAGGTATAAGGTTAATATTCGGGGATTGGCTTATTCAAAGTGTCTGTGCATTTAAAATTGGACAAATCTTGGCAGATTTTATCTCCATAGGCAGTTGTACTGATTTATACTCACTAGCCATATATGAGAGTGCCAGTTTCTCCTACTCCTAACTGCTATAGTATGTCAGCAAACTTTGATATTTGCTAATCTTATAGATGAAAAATGTTCATCTTTTTAAGAATTCAGTGATCCATTTTGACTGTCTTTCTTGTTCCTCAGTCCCTCTGTCATCCCTGCCATGTTCCTTTCTTGTCTCTTTCCGTTCATCATCTGGTGGCTTCGGTTGAGATTTTAGATTGCTTGAAGTCTTTTATGCATGGAAAAGGTGATCTAGAAAGGATCCAAAGTTAAGACATTTGCAGGAAGCTGAATTCAAAGAGGATGAAGAAAGCAACAAATTATTCCCAAGAATTAGTCAATAGCAAAATATTGATTCAACACACGGTTGACCTAAAATTCCTTGGTTTTTGGAGTGGGACTTTATGAGATGAGGCCTCAGGGATATTGAAGAATTGATAAGGCCTTCTGTTGAACTTGTCCTATTGTGACCAATGAATGTGTCTTTGATCTCAAATGGCCTAAAATTCAAACGGGTGGGCAGTAACAGGTCCAGTATACCCACTGCAATCTATGGAAGTTGTAAATGGACAAGTCAACCTCACTTCTGGGTTTGGAGGGAAGCTGAAGATACCTTGGCCTCCTATAAGCTTCTTCAAGACCAATATCTAGTCTTCCAGTTATATGTAATCCCTCATGGTACCATAGAAGGCCAAGCTCATAATAAGCATTTGTTCCTTGTTAGTTTAAAACATGCTATAAACTAAATGACTTTGGATTCAGGGCCAAGACCCTGAGTTCCTTTTTGTGTCTTTAGGCTACCCTCCTGTTCTGACTTTGGCTGGAAAGCCTCTGCCAGGCAGCACTGAGTTGACCTTTCTCTGCCCTCCAAGTGCCTTTGTCTTCCCTTCCTGTGCACTTTGCAAGAACTGTCCACGCTTATTGAAAACAGCAGGGTCAAAGTGATTGACTTTTTTCAGTATTTTTCTAGCAGGAACATTCATTCATTGTTTTAACTTTTTTTCAGGCAACATAGCGTAGTGATAAAGAGCATGGGCTCTGAAGCCAGACAGCCTGGGTTTAAATCATGACTCTCGTGACTCTGCCACCGAGCCTGTCACTTACACTGTGCCTCAGTTTTCTCATCTGTAAATGAGGATAATTAAATATGCATACATATGTGGGTGTGTGTGTATGTGTGTGTAGCTTAACAAAGTGCCTACCTTATAAGTGATCTTGTATGCTTATTGTTACTAATAATATTATTTTTACTTCAGACACTGTAAAGATAAGTAGAAAAAATGCTTGCTATATACAACTCCTGTAAAACATTTTATACAAATAACTTCACTCACAATAACTCCATGGATGTTATCATCCTCTTTTTATATAAGGAAACTGAGGCACAGGGAGGTTAAATGAATTGTTCAAGGAACCTACCTAAGTCCGAAAATGGCCCAGCTGGGATTTGAAGTCAGACTCTAGAGCCTGCAGTTGTAAACACTGTGCTGTGCATGAAACTCCTCTTCACAGAGCGCACAGTCTAGTGACTCTAGCATGCTGGCAGTAGTAATAACAACAGTCCCAGCAATAGCAGTAAAAGTACTGATACCAGCCTAGTGGTAAGAGGGTGTATTACCCTCTGCTTCACATACCTTATGAGGGAAGTACTATTAGAATCCCTGCCGATGAGGAAATAGAGGAACACAGCTACCATGGTGGCTACATATATCTGAGTCATAGTTTGAGCCTAAACCTGTCTGATTCTAGTGTCCTGGGCCTTAATACCACCCTGAATGTCTCCAGTTCAGATTCCATGTCCTGGGCCAGGTGGCCTGAGTATGTCAGGCAGGATATCAGTGTGGGTTCAGTGGACTTGGAAGCTTTCCTTTTTCCTTCCACCTTTAGCTCTCTCTTACCTGATCCTTCCTGGGAAGCCTCATTTTTTTCTTTTTTTTTTTTTGAAGTCCCAAAGAAGGTTAAAATACAAATTCTCTTGTGACACACCAACAGGAGCTGTAATCAGGAGCTTTTTTTGGTTTGGTTTGGTTTGGTTTTCATTGAGTGTCAGTTTAAGATCCTCAATGAATTTAAGAGGTTTCCTTAAACTTGAATCAAATATTGATTAAGCCAGGACCACAGTTTTGGATCTGTTGGAGTTTATAGGTAAGAAGCTAGTACTAAGAAATCTAGTGTTCTCTAGAAGATGATGAGGGCACTGGGCCTCTGTAGAAGTGAAGAGGCAGTGTAGATCATCTGTATCACAGCTCTGTTTAATACTATCTCTGGGACAAGTAAGCTGACCTAGATGGGATGAAAATATGAGATACATACCCTGAAGTCCCTGGGAGCCCAGACAGGACAGCTCTCACTCACACAGGGCAGAAGGGATCCAACAAGGAGCAGAGTTCTTGGACATAACACCTCTTATGCCAGGAACATGGTACATAGTGGGAGGTACCACTTCCTCTTTTTGATCACATGGAAATGTGGATTTCCCCTCTTCACTACCTGATTAATGAAGATACCTGAGAATTTAATTTTTTAATGTTTTTAATATTTTTATGTTTTGGCAATGTTCCTTGTCAGTAATTCCCAAATAATTTTGAAATAGTAATATATTTTCATCTCCCCTTTATTTCATATATTTGAATTTTAAAGCCATGTATATAAATACACAATTTTGCATTATCTTCAGTATTGTATATGTATATATAAATATATGTATATATTCATACACACAAACACATATACTTACATTTGTTTTCTCTTAAAACTTTTGTAAAGGGGAAAAACATATTATCCGCTGCATCCACTATTCAAGATTGGACTTTTCAGGAATTTTTATTTTTCATTTTTGCGATAAATTCATTACACCGAGCTATTTTATAGGTGATCAATGTCTCCTTTATATAATGGAGTGATGTATCCTCATAGAACCTGAGCTTAAATTGCCACACTGCAGTTGTGACAAGCATTAATATTTGGGTTATTAAGAGGCATGAAAAACTAGCCCAGATAGGAATATTTGTAACTAGTCCATAAAAATAAAAGTAAAGCCAACATTTACGTTTTGTTTGAAGAAAGTTGTGAGGGAGAGCCTTTCTACCAGCTTTGTTTTAACATAGACGCATTGATATAGATGTTTCTGTCAAAATTAAGTCATTGGTAACTCCATTTGAAGAGCTATTTCATTTTCTTTCTGAGGAATGACTACAGGCCTTTTGGGGTGAGGCCCTTTTGACTGGCAGGCTGCCGTGTAGGATTTGGCTGTGAAGTACGTGGGCTTTTTTTTTTTTTTTTTCTCCCGTGGGCTTTTTGAAAAGGAGTATTAGTATATCTCTTTTGGCCATGGTTTTAAAACATAGGACTTCATAAATACTGTGAAATGTCATCGTGTTTTTTGCATCATAGTAAAAGGCAGTGCACTTTACAAGGGACATGACACTAGATTGTAAGATCGTTGAGGGGAAGGACAAGGTCTTATTTATCTCTTTGCTCCCTAATATCAGAAACATACCCCACATATAGTTGGTGCTCAATAAATACTTATTGAAGTGAATTCAGTTTAAAATGGTGAGTATCCAGTTTTAAGAAGATAATTGCCATGTGAATTTTTACTTAAAATAGCCTTTCAAATTTGGCTTAAGGGACAGACATCTTATTGAATAACTTTGGGACACCTTAGGATGGGGAAAATAAGGGAGGATTGTATTTCTCTTCTGTTGACCAACATTCATTTCTCATTTCAGTAGGTACTAATTAAGTGAGAACATTTCTTTTTTTTAACCCTTCTCTCCCCTTTGATTAACTAATTGATATACCAAATATTTATTAGGCATATGTTTTATATCAAGGATTGGGCTAGGCTATGGGACTGCAAAGGTAAATAAAATGTAATACTTGCTTGCAAAAGGAGGCAGGTCAATAAATTAATGGTTGCAAGTTGCCTTGATAAGAAGCATTTATCTACATGGTACTAATCTCTGTTCTATCACATTTTCTTTCCCATCTTCTCTATTCTTTCTCCCTTTGAGAAGTAGAATTCTTGTAGGTTTTGTGGGGGTAGAGGAGAAATCCAGATCTACCATGCTGTGACAAGCAAACATTGTCTGGCCAGTCAGCTGTGTTCCACTGTGGCAAATGCATTGAGAGTTTATTATTTAATGAGATGTGAAGTCTATCTGCAAGTGATCTGAAGTTCATTGGTCGATCACATGGCTGTAACTAACTGTAATACAAAATAGATAATGGTAAATGGGATAATCAGGGATAGATAATCTCTTCATGTGTTTAGGGGCCCGAGAGAACACTTCTGTGTGTGGAGGCAGAGGGGGGAAAGGAGGATTGGAGGAAGAAAAGTGAAGACTTCATGGAGAAAATGGTCAGGTTTGGGCTGGGTAATAAAATGGGTACCTTAGGGCTATCACGCCACATAGGAATATGGGTACTGCATATTTCCATATTAGGTGCTCAATGAATATTTATCTCACATATATGAATCTTACGTTGTTGCTTTATTTATTTATTTATTTTTGGGCGGTACGCGGGCCTCTTACTGTTGTGGCCTCTCCTGTTGCAGAGCACAGGCTCCGGACGCGCAGGCTCAGCGGCCATGGCTCACGGGCCCAGCCGCTCCGCGGCATGTGGGATCTTCCCAGACCGGGGCATGAACCCGTGTCCTCTGCATCAGCAGGCGGACTCTCAACCACTGCGCCACCAGGGAAGCCCTGTTGTTGCACTTTTTTCCCTTAAATCTCCTATTGTTTTCTAACTTTTAATGTGGTGGTCAATATAAGTGTATTTTCAGCTCTGTGAGGACAGAGTTCACATTCTGTACTTTTTGTT
The DNA here is from genome assembly GCF_003031525.2 of Neophocaena asiaeorientalis asiaeorientalis. NCBI lineage: Eukaryota > Metazoa > Chordata > Mammalia > Artiodactyla > Phocoenidae > Neophocaena > Neophocaena asiaeorientalis. The sequence goes on along the minus strand of NW_020185324.1, from coordinate 4,612,187 downwards.
CTTTATAGCACAGAGCTTTCAAACTGTTTGAAAGGCACTGAAGGATTTAATTGGAGTATTTTCACCAGAGGAGTTTGGTTTTAGATCTATCTGGAAACTACTGATTGTTTTCCTATTTTGTTTGTTAGGATGTCATTTTGGAATCCATTTGCCTTTTCTTCTTTTATCTCAAAACTTTTTATCACCTTCACTCAGTAGTGGTTCTGTACAGTTTTGGCTGTGCATACATTCAAGGCTCTCACTTGAAAGTAAAATATGTGTTTTATCCGCGACCTAAGTAATGGATGAAAAAACAAACAGTTGATACGTTTTAACAGCTATTCTACCTCTGCACTCAGTCTGACCATAATAAACCTAAAATTTATTGCTATTACCTATTAGCAGTATTTTAGATTTTTCTCTTCCTTGCCTCCACTTAACATGAATTATTAGCTGCAAACTAGTATAATTATTGCTTTTTTAAATTTGAAACTTAGACATATTTTCTTGGTCAATCCAAGTTTATGAAATAATTGCAAGTTGACTGTCAAGGGTATGCAAAGCACTATACTAGAAGCTTGTAGATGCTGTGGAGGTGAGGAGGGGAGAGTCCCTGCCTTCTAGGAGCTCATTACCCAGCATGGAGGACATGTCTATAAATCATTCCATTATCAGTTAGACTGTGTAGAATGCCACAACTAAAGAACAACACGACTTTGTAGGAATTGAGGGGGAGAAAAGAATAATCTACACAGAGGTTATCCAAGATCATAGGTTTCTTTGGTTAATGAAGTTCCATGATGCCTAAAATCCCGACTGTGCACAGTGCCAGGTACATAGAATAGTGCCTCCTCAGGCTATGTTGAAAGGTAGTACGCATGGGTGGTAAAAAAATCTAAAACTCTATAAAAGGGTATACAGTGGAAAGTAAGTCTGTCTCTTAACATATTCCATCATCTTTCCTCACTAGAGACACCCGCTTTTCACAATTTCCTGTTTCTGATTAATTGTTAAAGATTTATTTCTGGAAGATCCTTTTAAAAATGTCATTGAATTCAATCCAGCATAATAAACATTCTGCAAATGCGCCAGGTGCTGTATTAGGTACTGCCAATACAAGACTGGGATTCTGATTCCCGAGAGTTCACAGTATGATACAATAAAGATATGACTTGAAATATAACATGTTCAATGATTTGATAAAAGTTACGGGATAGGTGTTCTGATAACTCAGAGGAAGAAATGAATGACTCATTGCCCTAGAGTGGGGCTGGTGCAGTTTTAAAGAGGTCGTGATCTTTCATCTGGGACTTGGAGATGAGCATTTCACTAGACTGAGGTAGAAAGAACCATATGTTCAAAGAAATAGGAGACAAAATACATGTTGAGTATATCAGTAAGGCTAGAGTGTAGGATGTGTGCAGTGGTAAGCATCTGGAGGTTGAGGCCAAATTGTTGGGGACATTGAATTTCTCATCTCATGAAGTGTGGATGTCATCCTGTATGAGGGTGAAAGGAAGTGGTTGAAGGTGTGTGAGAATGGTAGGGACACAAGGCATATCTGTCTTTTGGAAGGATGATTTTGGTGGTCCTCTGAAGGCTGTAATGGGCAGGGGAGAATGTGTAAGTTTGGGGATCAGTTAGGATTATAACTCTGGCTACTACCTGGACAGGATGACTTGAGATGGTGTCAGTGGAAATGAAGAGAAAAAAGATCTGAGAGATATTACAGAAGGAGAAATGACAGGCTCTGATGATAATAGGAACGTATTGGCCATGTTCCTATCTCAGGATTTGTACTCTTGCTAAGGGACACTCATGGATGAATTAGACATAGTTTTGTCTAACAGTCTAGTGAGAAGCAGAGCATTTTCAGGATTCAGAGCAAGAAATGAGAAGGGAATCCCTAGAAACCATCAACATTTAAATGGCAGGTGAATAAAGTCATCGGTGATAGAAGCAAATTGATTGATTATAAAGCAGAATGAGACAGTCTAGAATAGCAGTGGTGAGAGTTTGAGCAAGGAGAAAGTGTTCCATAGTGTCTGACCACTGATACTGAGAAGTCAGGTAGAGTGAAGACTGAGAGAGCTTAGGCAGTTAGAAAGTCAGTGTTGGCTTCTGAGGGAGAATATGACTTATTTGGCAAGGAAAGAAAGGTCAAGGCAGAGGGCCTTGAGGGGAGAGGAGATGAATTATGAACCGCTGGCTATGAAGTGGGCATCATGAAAAGACGTAGGACTGGGCATACCATCTCTCCTCGTGCCATCTACTCAGTGAATTTTGCCCAGGGTGGTTGGTAAATATGAATCTAAATGTGGGAACTGGAAGAGACAGGGTTGATTGTCTATGGTGTGAAGGATGGCAGTTGTAAAAGATGGCGACCAAGGCAGGGAGAGGGTGAAGGTTCTGCAGAGCCGCCATGGGGCATCCGTTCTTGGCAGTGAGTCTGGGATGTGTCTGTCCACTGCCTTCACTGGCAATCTCTTTTGTTGTTTCTGTTGAGTATCTAATTTTACGTATAAACTCAAACGAGATCATTTTCTCTGGGCTTTTTCTTTTTTTTGCCCGGAAAAGTTTCGCATTCTTTTGCTTGTAAGACTTGATAGTCGCTTTTCATCACAGATGGGACCAACTCTGTCTGCATTTTTCTGACCTGCATCAATGTGAATGCAGGAGGGTTCTTGGGAAAAAAGCAGCGCGGTGCCAGATATTATAGAAGGTCCCTGTGTGTAGCTTGAGATGTACAGATTAATGGCCACAGTCCTGACGTGGTGTTCTGGAAACAGCGTCAATCTACACAAGGGGGAAGCTGAGGAGTTTGTTAGGTCACCAGAGCCTGGAGCTTGAAGCGCAGCTTTAGTGTACGGCATGCTTCTGTTGTTTATAACTTTCTGTAATGTGTGATAACAAAGAGCAGTGTGTGGTAACAAAGAACACTCTGTTACCACAAGTTATTTTAACCACCAGCCTTCGGCTGCTCATCCTTTCTTCCCCTTCTTCCTCACAGCTCTGTTTCTGGCTCCTTGTCTCTGTCACCCACTTCCACCTCCTCCCCAGCTGCTCCTCCTTGTCTCCTTGTATGAAGTCCTTCCTCATGGCTGTTTCTCCTCCACCACAGCAAACCTGCTGGAGGCTTTTGGCTTCATAACATTAGCGGTTTGCCATGATTTTCCCCTCCCCTTGCACTAACATTTCTCTCAAGGGTTCTTCAAATTTAGAGAAACACAAGATGAAGGATATTTTATGGGTCTTTTCAGTTTAACGGAAGTCTGGGAATTGTGTGTGTGTGTGTGTGTGTGTGTGTGTGTGTGAGAGAGAGAGAGAGAGAGAGAGAGAGAGAGAGATCAGAGGTTTTGAGGGCTTCATAGTCATTTTCTCTCTTCCCAGAGGACTCCATGTCTTTTTAATGCTACTAAGCTAAAAATATAGAATAAGCTTTATTAAATGGACCTGGAGAAATCAATGTGTTTTGTTCTTAAAAACCTGGCCTGAGATTCTGAATGGTATCCAAACCCTGGAATAACATGTGCCCCTGTGAAGAGAGGTGGGCAATCAGATGTGACCATGGTATAAATGGTGATGAACCCAGAATGGTCAAACAGAGGCAGTTTCTTTCTCTAGAGATAATTTCTACATGTACAGCCTTTTTCTTTTTCTGGCATGAAATAGCAAGTGAAATCAGAATTGTTGGTGTAAGCAAATGATACATGACGTAAGCTTTACTGATCATGTTGCATGAATTTAAAGGTAGAGAGTGATTTTTTATATTTTCCTTGTGCTTTCTGTGGTGGATTTTTTTTTTTTTTTGGCTTAGTTTATTGAACACACCTGAAATGTTTTTCTCGAACCCCTTTACTCTTAAATCTTGTTGTTCATATTTTCAGTAGTATAAATCATACCTGGAAAGAATATAAAAAGCAATTCAAAGATTTCAATTTAAAAATCCCTGTGTATTGACTTTTTGACCTTCGAAAAGTCAATTAACACCTCCATTTCTTAGTTTCCTTATCTGTGGAATGGGGGAGTTGAACAACATAAACTCTAAAGTCTTGTCCATTTTAAACATACATTAATAATAGGACAAGCTCAGGGCTGGATATACTGGATTTCACCTAGTATTTCAATTCCATGTGTCTGGTTGCAGCTACCTAGAGGGCTATGTAAGGATTAGAGACTGCCAGGCTCAGTTGGAAAGAGGAAGGTATTGATTAGTGATGTCTGCCTTGAATGTCGTATTTAGGAGTGGTGGTATGTGTTTTGAGTTTTTACCATTTTTTCTCTAACCCTACTAAGAGGGACCACAGGGCAATTATGTTTTCATATTACACACACACACACAAATACACATCTCACTTGAACCAAATCATTGATGAGACCACAGGCATGGGTTCTATTCCTTTTTCTGATGATTTAGCTTCAATTAAGTCAAATTTATGCTCCATGACTCATGTCTTAAAACCAAGAGGAATAGAGAAAAGGGTGTGTAAGTGACTTCTTTTAAATACATCACTGCTTCAGACCCAGATGTTCTAAAAACTTGTTCACTTGCAGAGGACAAGGTGCTAAATTATAGCCAGTTACCACCTAATGTAGTATATCATTGAGCCCTAAAATGTTACTTTTTTTAGTAGCCATGGGCTAGGAACAAAATGGTGTAGAGAAATATGTATGGGAAATTGTGTAAACTAAATCTTAAGTCAGTTTCAAAAGTTTAATTTTTATAATTATAATTAGTTATAATTTTATAACTAATAGTTTTTATAACTTCTTTAGGAAGTTTGACAAAATTATGCTTTCAAAATATCCAAATGAGTGGAAGAGCTACAAAACAGTATTTTTAGAATGCTAGATAAAGATGGGTAACGTTCATCAGATTTCAAGGTTCATCTTGACCTGCTGCCTCTCGGGACACTGATCAAAGTTTCGTGAATCCTTCTGATGCGGAGTTATTCATTAGGGTTCTCAGCACATAATTATGGACTGTCAGAAGATTTCAGTTTTGTGTAATAAATGAGTAGCATGCCCGCAGCTTGCTGAGGTGCTAGCTTAATAACCTCATAAGATAGGTTGTTTTTCTTATCCCTCAAGACCTGAGAAAACTGGTTTTTATCTTGCCCACCCCATCTCAAATGAAGATGAAAAGTTGAAGACTTAGATTTCTTTAAAAGTTTCTTTCTTTTTTTTTTTTTTAACATCTTTACTGGAGTATAATTGCTTTACAATGTTGTGTTAGTTTCTCCTGTATAAGAAAGTGAATCAGCTGTATGTATACATATATCCCCATATCCCCTCCCTCTTGCATCGCCCTCCTACCTTCCCTATCCCACCCCTCTAGGTGGTCACAAAGCACCTAGCTGTTCTCCCTGTGTGATGCAGCTGTTTCCCACTAGCTATCTGTTTTAACATTTGGTAGTGTATATATATATGCCAGTGCTCTGTCACTTCATCCCAGCTTACCCTTCTGCCTCCCTGTGTCCTCAAGTCCAGTTTCATTTCTCTAATAATTAGTGATGTTGAGCATCCTTTCATGTGTTTGTTGGCAATCTGTATATCTTCTTTGGAAGAATGTCTGTTTAGATCTTCTGCCCAGTTTTGGATTGGGTTCTTTGATACTGAGCTGCAGTTATATTTTGGAGATTAATCCTTTGTCAGTTGCTTTGTTTGCAAATATTTTCTCCCATTCTGAGGGTTGTCTTTTTGCCTTGTTTATTTTCTATGTATACTACCATGCCATCTGCAAACAGTGACAGCTTTACTTCTTCTTTTCCAATTAAGATTCCTTTTATTTCTTTTTCTTCTCTGAGTGCTGTGGCTAAAACTTCCACAACTATGTTGAATACTAGTGGTGAGAGTGGGCAACCTTGTCTTTTTCCTGATTTTAGGGGAAATGGTTTCAGTTTCTCACCAGTGAGAATGGTGTTGGCTGTGGGTTTGTCATATATGGCCTTTATTATGTTGAGGTACATTCCCTCTGTGCCTACTTTCTGGAGAGTTTTTATCATAAATGCACTTTGAATTTTATCAAAAGCTTTTTATGCATCTATTGAGATTATCATATGGTTTTTAACCTTCAGTTTGTTAATATGGTGTATCACATTTATTGATTTGCATATATTGAAGAATCCTTGCATTCTTGGGATAAACCCCACTTGATCATGGTGTATGATCCTTTTAATGTGCTGTTGGTTTCTGCTTGATAGTATTTTGTTGAGGTTTTTGCATCTATGTTCATCAGTGATATCAGCCTGTAGTTTTCTTTTTTTGTGACTTCTTTGTCTGGTTTTGCTATCAGGGTGATGGTGGCCTCGCAGAATGAGTTTGGGAGTGTTCCTCCCTCTGCTGTATTTTGGAAGAGTTTGAGAAGCGTAGGTGTTAGCTCTTCTCTAAATGTTTGATAGAATTGCATGTGGGATCTTCCCGGACCAGGGCACGAACCCGGGTCCCCTGCATCGGCAGGCGGACTCTCAACCACTGTGCCACCAGGGAAGCCCGGAACGTTTTTAATCACAGTTTCAATTTCACTTTTTGTGATTGGTCTGTTTATATTTTCTATTTCTTCCTGTTTCAGTCTTGGAAGGTTGTACTTTTATAAGAATTTGTCCATTTCTTCCTGGTTGTCCATTTTACTGGCATAGAGTTGCTTGTAGTAATCTCTCATGATCCTTTGTATTTCTTCAGTGTTAGTTGTTACTTCTCCTTTTTCATTTCTAATTCTGTTGATTTGCGTCTTCTCCCTTTTTTTCTTGATGAGTCTGGCTAATGGTGTATCAATTTTATTTATCTTCTCAAAGAACAAGCTTTTAGTTTTATTGAATTTTGCTATTGTTTTCTTTGTTTCTATTTCATTTATTTCTG
>NW_020185324.1:4585153-4604828 GCF_003031525.2 Neophocaena asiaeorientalis asiaeorientalis | reverse complement strand
CCAGGGCACGAACCCGGGTCCCCTGCATCGGCAGGCGGACTCTCAACCACTGTGCCACCAGGGAAGCCCGGAACGTTTTTAATCACAGTTTCAATTTCACTTTTTGTGATTGGTCTGTTTATATTTTCTATTTCTTCCTGTTTCAGTCTTGGAAGGTTGTACTTTTATAAGAATTTGTCCATTTCTTCCTGGTTGTCCATTTTACTGGCATAGAGTTGCTTGTAGTAATCTCTCATGATCCTTTGTATTTCTTCAGTGTTAGTTGTTACTTCTCCTTTTTCATTTCTAATTCTGTTGATTTGCGTCTTCTCCCTTTTTTTCTTGATGAGTCTGGCTAATGGTGTATCAATTTTATTTATCTTCTCAAAGAACCAGCTTTTAGTTTTATTGACCTTTGCTATCATTTCCTTCATTTCTTTTTCATTTATTTCTGATCTGATCTTCATGATTTCTTTCTTTCTGCTAACTTTGGGTTTTTCTTTTTGTTCTTCTTTCTCTAATTGCTTTAGGTGTAAGGTTAGTTTGTTTATTTGAGATTTTTCTTGTTTCTTGATGTAGGATTATATTGCTATAAACTTTCCTCTTAGAACTGCTTTTGCTGCATCCCATAGGTTTTGGGTTGTCATGTTTTCATTGTCATTTATTTCTAGGTATTTTTTTTTCCTCTTTGATTTCTTCAGTGATCTCTTGGTTATTTAGTAGCGTATTGTTTAGCCTCCATGTGTTTGTATTTTTTACAGGTTTTTTCCTGTAATTGATATCTAGTCTCATAGTGTTTTGGTCGGAAAAGACACTTGATAGGATTTCAATTTTCTAAATTTACCAAGGCTTCACTTTTGACCCAATATATGGTCTATCCGGGAGAATATTCCATGACCACTTGAGAAGAAAGTGCATTCTGTTGTTTTAAGATGGAATGTTCTATTAATATCAGTTAAGTCCATCTTGTCTAATGTGTTGTTTAAAGCTTGTGTGTTCTTATTTATTTTCATCTTGGGTGATCTGTCCATTGGTGAAAGTTGGGTGTTAAAGTTCCCTACTATTATTGTGTTACTGTCAATTTCCCTTTCTGTGGCTGTTAGCTTTTACCTTATGTATTGAGGTGCTCCTGTGTTGGGTGCATAAATATTTACAATTGTTATATCTTCTTCTTGGATTGATCCCTTGATCATTGTATAGTGTCTTTCTTTGTCTCTTGTAATAGTCTTTATTTTAAAGTATCTTTTGTCTGGTATGAGAATTGCTACTCCAGGTTTCATTGTATAGTGATTCTTTGTATAGTGTCTTTCTTTGTATAGTGTCATTGTATAGTGTCTTTCTTTGTCTCTTGTAATAGTCTTTATTTTAAAGTATCTTTTGTCTGGTATGAGAATTGCTACTCCAGGTTTCTTTCGATTTCCATTTGCATGGAATATCTTTTTCTATCCCCTCACTTTCGGTCCGTATGTGTCCCTAAGTCTGAAGTGGGTCTCTTGTAGACAGCATATATATGGGTCTTGTTTTTGTATCCATTCAGCCAGTCTTTTGGTTGGAGCACTTAATCCATTTACATTTAAGTTAATTATCGATATGTATGTTCTATTACTATTTTCTTAATTGTTTTGGGTTTGTTTTTGTAGGTCCTTTCCTTCTCTTGTGTTTCCTGCCTAGAGAGGTTCCTTTAGCGTTTATTGTAAAGCTGTTTGGTAGTGCTGACTTCTCTTAGCTTTTGCTTGTCTGTAAAGGTTTTAATTTCTCTGTCAAATCTGAATGAGGTCCTCGCTGGGTAGAGTAATGTTGGGTGTAGGTTTTTCCCTTTCATCACTTTAAATAGGTCCTGCCACTTCCTTCTGGCTTATAGAGTTTCTGCTGAAAGATCTGCTGTTAACTTTACAGGGATTCCCTTGTATGTTGATTGTTGCTTTTCCCTTGCTGCTTTTAATATTTTTTCTTTGTATTTAATTTTTGATCGTTTGATTAGTATGTGCCTTGGCGTGTTTCTCCTTGGATTTTTCCTGTATGGGACTCTCTGCACTTCCTGGACTTGATTCACTATTTTCTTTCCCATGTTAGGGAAGTTTTCAACTATAATATCTTCAAATATTTTCTCAGACCCTTGCTTTTTCTCGTCTTCTGGGACCTCTATAATTCGAATGTTGGTGCGTTTAATGTTATCCCCGAGGTTTCTGAGACTGTCCTCAATTCTTTTCATTCTGTTTTCTTTATTCTGCTCTGTGGTAGTTATTTCCACTGTTTTATCTTCCAGGTCACTTATCTGTTCTTCTGCCTCAGTTATTCTGCTATTGATTCCTTCTAGAGAATTTTTAATTCCATTTATTATGTTGTTCATCATTGTTTGTTTGCTCTTTAGTTCTTCTAGATCCTTGTTAAATGTTTCTTGTATTTTCTCCATTCTATTTCCAGGATTTTGGATCATCTTTACTATCATTACTCTGAATTCTTTTTCAGATAGACTGCCTATTTCCTCTTCATTTGTTTGGTCTGGTGGGTTTTTACCTTTGTCCTTCATGTGCTGCGTATTTCTCTGTCTTCTCATTTTGCTTAACTTACTGTGTTTGTGGGTCTCCTTTTCACAGGCTGCTGGTTTGTAGTTCCCATTGTTTTTGGTGTCTGTCCCCAGTGGGTAAGGTTGGTTCAGTGGCTTGTGTAGGCTTCCTGGTTGAGGGGACTGGTGCTTGTGTTCTGGTGGATGGTGCTGGATCTTGCCTTTCTGGTGGGCAGGGCTGTGTCTGATGGTGTGTTTTGGTGTGTCTGTGAACCTAGTATGATTTTAGGCAGCCTGTCTGCTGATGGGTGGGGTTGTGTTCCTGTCTTGCTAGTTGTTTGGTATGGGGTGTTCAGCACTGGAGCTTGCTGGCCGTTGGGTGGAGCTGGGTCTTAGCGTTGAGATGGAGATCTCTGGGAGAGCTCTCGCCGATTGATATTACGTGGGCCGGGTGGTCTCTGGTGGTCCAATGTCCTGAACTTGGCTCTCCCACTTCAGAGGCTTAGGACTGACACCAGGCCAGAGCACCAGGACCCTGTCAGCCACATGGCTCAGAAGAAAAGGGAGGAAAAAAAAAAGAAAAAATAAATAAATTAATTAATTAAATTAAATTAAATAATTAAAATAAAAAAGAATTATTAAAATAAAAAATCTTTACAGTAATAATAATAATTTAAAAAAGAGAGCAACAAAACCAAGAAACAAATCCACCAATGATAATAAGTGCTAAATTCTATACTAAGATAAACAGAAAAATCAGAAACTAGTCAGTCGCATACAGCAAACCCCAAGTCTACAGTTGCTCCCAAAGTCCATCGCCTCAGTTTTGGAATGATTCATTGTCAATTCAGGTATTCCACAGATGTAGGGTACATCAATTTGATTATGGAGATTTAATCCATTTTTCCTGAGGCTGCACAGAGAAATTTCCCTGTCTCTTCTTTGTTTGCACAGCTCCGGGCGTTCAGCTTTGATTTTGGCCCTGCCTCTGCATGTAGGTCGCCCTCAGGCATCTGTTCCCGCCCAGCCAGGACGGGGTTAAAGCAGTGGCTGATTAGGGGGCTCTGACTCACTCAGGCTGGGGGGAGGGTGGGGTATGGTAGTTATAATTGGAACGTGGGGCTAGCCTGGTGATTGCAGAGGCCGGTGTGACATTGTGACAGCCTGAGGAGTGCCGTGTGTTCTTCTGGGGAAGTTGTCCCTGGATCTTGGGACCCTGGCAGTGGTGTGCTGCTCCCGGGGTGGGTGTGGATAGTGACCTGTGCTTGCACATAGGCTTCTTGGTGGCTGCAGCAGCAGTGTTAGCGTTTCATGCCCATCTCTGGTGTCTGAGCTGATAGCCGTGGCCTGCACCCATCTCGGGAGCTCGTTTAGGTGGTGCTCTGAATCCCCTCTCTTTGCGCACCCTGAAAGAATGGTCTGTTGCCTCTTAGACAGGTCCAGACTTTTTCCTGGACTCCCTCCCGGCTAGCTGTGGCTCACTAGCCCCCTTCAGGCTGTGTTCACACAGCCAACCCCAGTCCTCTCCCTGGGATCTGACCTCCGAAGCCTGAGCCTTAGCTCCTAGCCCCCACCTGCCCCGGCGGGTGAGCAGACAAGCCTCTCGGGCTGGTGAGTGCTGGTCGGCACTGATCCTCTGTGGGGATCTCTCTGCTTTTCCCTCTGCCCTCCTGTTGCTGCGCTCTCCTCTGTGGCTCCAAAACTTCCCCCCTGCCCACCCCCTGTCCCCGCTAGTGAAGGGGCTTCCTAATGTGTGGAAACTTTTCCTCCTCCACAGCTCCCTCCAAGAGGTGCAGGTCCCATCCCTATTCTTTTGTCTCTGTTGTTTTCTTTTTTCTTTTGCCCTACCCAGGTACGTGGGGATTTTCTTGCCTTTGGGGAAGTCTGAGGTCTTCTGCCAGCATTCAGTACGTGTTCTGTAGGAGTTGTTCCACGTGTAGGTATAGTTTTGATGTGTTTGTGGGGAGGAAGGTTATCTACACGTCTTACTCTTCCACCATCTTGAAGTTCCCCCCCTAAAAGTTTATTTCTAAGAGGAAGAAACACAGCTTCTCATTTTGTACCCCCTTCCTTTGTTCCATCTTCTTTTGAATTGGAAGCATAACAAATTTTGTTTTTATACTGGAATCTTGATTAGGACGTATACGTTTTTCTCCTATCACGCATAGTTATATACAGTAAGATGTTAGTAAATCAGTGCTGATAAGCACTGCCATGTTTCAATTGCTGCCTGCATGATACTCTTACTCAGGGATGCAATTATTTCCCTTGGTTTTGACAAAGATTTCAACTGTGATATTCACAGAGCACAAACGTATCCTAAGACACTGTAGTGCGTTAGAAATCTTTCCAGAGGAGGACTCAAGCTTCTGCCTGGGGCTCCCATTCTGACTCTCTCCTCTGTTTTTGGATGTTTGTTTATATTTAGATATTAGCTGATTATGCACATGAAGTGGCATTTAAGAAGCATGAATCATTCTATCTAGAGATCATAATTAACAAGGATTTCTAGGAATATTTTTGCCTTCATTTTCAAGTTTGAGAATATAAAGAAATGGAGGGCAATTCATCGTTAGTCACTTTATTGGTAATGGTGGTGGAGGCACTTGTTTATAATAGCTTCAAGAGGGAAATAGAGGTGGTTAATTTACTATAGAATTTTATTGCACACCTACTATGTTCAGCTCACTGTTGAGAATACAGAGATGCATCAGATACAGAGCCTGCCAGTGAGGAGTTTATAGTCTAGTTGAGGAAGTAGATCAGTCAGGATAGGCTGGCTGCTATACCAGACCCCTAAATATCAGTGGCTTATACACTGAGCTTATTTTATTGATATTTATTTCCAGTCAAAGTATATTTCCAAGTTTGGGGCTTTCCTTGTTTCATCCAGAGACACTTGCTCTGTCTACCTTTGACTTCATTGTCTGGCGGATCTACAGTATTCTCTCCATTTAACTAGATAAGGAGCAAAGGAAAGGTAGATTATACATGGGAGGTCTGAAAATGGGTAAGTCCCTTCTATTCATGTCCCACTGGCTAGAAGTGAGGCACATGGTCAAATGTTGGTGCAAGGGAGGCTGAGAAATGTAGCCCAATTTACTGAACAGCTGACAGCCTCTGCCACCAGAGATAAGAATGTGCAACAGAGGAGAAAGTGTTGGATGTGGTAAGGACAGAGTGGGAAAGCCCGGGAGAGAGGAACTAGATGCTTAAGAATATTTTGAAAAGAAATCAAGTGGGTCATTTTGTACCAGTTGTGTCTGGCAGTCACATTCCCACATAGCATGGTAATCCTCAGTGCCATGTTGGAATTTGAGTGCCTGGCCTGCATTGAGTATGAAGCTTGTTGTATAACCCAAGAACAGCTAAGGGATCCATGGTGGCCAGTCAGTTCTGAAGCAGACTGTACTGTCCTGACCAAGAGCCAGCCAGGCAAATCTGGAAAAACGCCCTGTGGGGTGGAAACCCTGCCTATGGAAATACAGTTACCCTATGGAGCTGCGTGTGTAAACAGACTGTGAAAGACAAACAGAGCCACCTCAAACAGCCTTTTTTCCATAGGCTGTTTCTTCAGAAATGAAAGGAGTATGAAGGTTGTATGATGTAGCATAGGAAGATCCAACAGAAGGACTTGTAGGTATTGCTGCTGACCAGCCTTGTGTCATTTGCCCCTTGCTTTTTCTCAGCCTCGATATTTGCAATATATCCTAACGTCCCTAGATTTCCCCCCATTGGCGACTATGGAATTTCAGGTTTCAGCCAACTATGAGATATGTCTTATTCAGGGCCAGGATTAGAGTTAGAAATCTAAGGCGGTGCCAAAAGCTCATCAATCAAGATCAATAAAATTTTACTGTAAGATTTGAAGTAATCAATATTAATATAGAAAAATCCATAGTGGACAAAACATCAAAATTTTAAATAGAACAAGAGCATTATTACTAATTTTTCTTTCTGCCTCAGCTCTGCATGACCCAGCACTGTACTCTTTGTGATCTTGTCTTTATTTAAAATCTTAATATTTTATTCATAGTGGATTTTTTTGTAATGATATTGGTTACTGAAAATATTGCATCAACGTATTACTTATCTTGATTACTGAGTTTTTGGAGCCCCGTTAAATTGTGTATCTAAGGCAGATGCCTCCCAGCTAACCTTAGTCTGAGCCCTGGCCCACTTACTTCTGTGTCCCCAGTGTATAGCACAATGCCTGAGATATAGTAGATACTCGGGAAATGCTTACAAATGCAGGAATGCTGGAAAAAATAATGGATAAACTAACAGATGAGGTGTCTTGAAATTGGAATACAGGATAGTTTTGGAATTATAGTGCACAGTTTCCAGGTGAATCATAAGGCCAGTTTTCATAGATACCCAGTACGCTCAGAGTCCTTAGGTCTTAGTAGCAGGCAGATTCTTGCATGGACGTTTTTACAACAGCATTTTTCCAAATGCATCCTTGTTTGTAATCTTAAATGATTGTGCATATTTTTCATCTTTTAGGATGAGAGTATTCATAGTGTTCTGTATTTTATCAACAAATATCTGTGGAATACCTAGTTTTTCTTTTTTTCTTCTCTCATTATTAGTTTTTTTTTTATGGTAGGGCAATGTTTATGTTTATGAGCAGCTATGAGTCATTGAATTTTCCTTGTGTGTTTGTTGCTTCTAATGATCCCAGCAGTCTTTTGAGGTAGTGCCTTTTGTTTGTTTTTATTTTTTTAAATCCACTTTCAAAGGCGGAAATAGAGGCTGATCTTGGGTTTGAGTGGTAAAGCTAGGGTTTCAATTTAGGTTTCTCGGGCTCCATAGCCCATGCTCTTCCCAGCACTGAAGACATGCCTGGGAATAAAGGCACTTCCTTGGTTGTGACTGGAACTGTGTCCCAAAGGCAGAGGAACAGGGTGAGGACTTTGAAACTGCCCTGACCTCTGCTGATTGGAGAAACTTTCCTGGAGAGGCAGATAAGAAAATCCCATCAATGGAACAAGTTGCTCCAGGTCTGCAGAAGTTTCAGGATTGCTTGGTCTCCCTTTTTTGCTTTCTTCACTTTGGTTTGCAGATACTGCAGTTTAGGAAAGCAGCATACCTTTCAGAGCAAGCACAGGGCAAGCATCCAGGGAGTCTTTCTCCTAGTCAGGCTTTGACAGGGATTTTAAGCAAGTCAAATTCTCTGGGCTTCAATCTTTTCTTCTGTGAAGAGGGAATAATTCTAATACCTGCCACTTACCACCTTTATTGACAATTGTTGAAAAGATATAAAGAAAAAAGTATTTGCAAGTTATAAGTGTTACCTATACAAAATTTGAATGTTTGGAATTTGTTCCAAAAGCAATATGACCCTATTTTGGGGGATCAAAGAAGGTAAAGACATAAGCTTAAACAAACTGCAGTGGGACATGGGTGCAGGAAAACCACCTTTAATATGAAATATATTGTTTGCATTAAACTGCTTTACATTTGAAGAGTCTGAGTATCACAAAGACTTGGTTCAATTTAACAATTTCCTAAAGAAACAAGACTACATTTTTAGCAAATGGCCTGGAATTTTTTTTTTTTTTTTAAAGAAAAGAATGCTTAATAGTTTTCTAGGGGGAAATGGAGGGTATTTCAAAGCACAGATTTCTCTTATTCAGGACTTTCAATGCCCTCTCTGAGCTCTGAAGTAGCTAAACACATTTTTAGTAGCTTCACTGAAAGAAAGTACAGCCTGGAGCCAAGAGCTTTCATGCCAAACTTTAAGCTAGAGCAGATTTTTTAAGTCATGTTAGAAACCTCCAAAAGAGGAGGGATTATAATGAAAAATGTTGACCTGTCCTTAACTTAACAGCAGGAATGGCAGCAGTACAATAATAATGATTTCTCTACTGTATTACTCCCAGCCTGGCTGAAAAGGATCTCTTGGTTTCCTTTTGTGGTCAAAAGATGGAGCTATAAATGGGACAGCTAGATGTATATCAGGCACCCTGTGGCAGGAGTCTTATGCACTGCTGGAGCTATTATTGGGGCTACATAGATCTCCAGAGAGTCCTGGGGCCATGCAAGAAGAATTACATGGTTACAGAATCATAAGATTTGGAAGGGAACTCAAGTTGTCTGGATCAGTGGTTGCTAGACTGGGTTCTACTGAACCCAAGAGTTCCACAGAAGGATGGGGCAGGGCAGGGCAGGTGGGAGCAGGCTCTGTAGAAGCTTCTGGTGGAGTGGAACCATGCAAGTAGGGGCAGGATGCTCCATACCCCTATTTTAGCCAAAGCAGATTTGCTTTTATATGCTTTATATATAGTTTGGCATGAAATTATATTTGCAAAAAGGGTTGCATTGATAAAAATAATTTTAAGACTACTGATCTGGTATAACTTTCTCTTAGTCCAGGAATTTCCTTTACAATAACCTAGAACAGAAGTAATTCCTTCTCAACTTACCTAGCTCTAGTGATGGGGAACTGTATCAGTCAGTCAGGGCCCACTGAAAAGACCACAATCACACCAGTCATTTTAACAGAGAGAATTCAATGTAAAGAATTGTGATTCTTAATAATTCCAAACAATTTTTTTTGCGGTACGCCTTTATTCCCAGACCTCTCACTGTTGTGGCCTCTCCCGTGGCGGAGCACAGGCTCCGGACGCGCAGGCTCAGCGGCCATGGCTCACGGGCCCAGCTGCTCTGCGGCATGTGGAATCTTCCCGGACCGGGGCACGAACCCATGTCCCCTGCATTGGCAGGCGGACTCTCAACCACTGCGCCACCAGGGAAGCCCCTCCAAACAATTTTTAACAATTCCAAACTAGGTATGGGAAAAATGAAAAAGTTAAAAGAAGGGGAGGAAGTAACTGTGGGAAGTAGCTGTCACCCCTTGAAACAGGAACAAAGAGAAGAGGTCAGAATTGTTAAAATTTAGGAGCTTGGAGAAGGCTGCCAGGGAGCTGGGAACCAGGTCTCTGAGGAGGAAAGTCTGAGCTGATGAGGCTGGTTCTGGGCTTGTTGGAAAAACTACAAATTGGGATTAATTACTGTGGCCAAGGTGAAGGCCTGCTCCTAGGGTAATCCTGACAAGAACAGAAGAACCTGGAAGGAGCCAGCCCTTTCTCCCTCCAGTTTTCCTCTAGCGCTCCCAATTGGTAGAGGCTAACAGGGAACCACCTGGCAAAGGAGAAATGAATTGCAGCTTCCCAGCTTTAGCAGCACAAAGCATAGCAAAGAAGGGCGGTTTTGAAGCTGAGATGCAATACCTTAATAACCAGCATAGGAATATACCCTTTCTCAATGTATCCTAGTGTATTGTTCTTTTGTTTGTTTGTTTTTGTTTTTAACATCTTTATTGGAGTATAATTGCTTTACAATGGTGAGTTAGTTTCTGCTTTATAAAAAGTGAATCAGCTACACATATCCCCATATCCCCATATCCCCTCCCTCTTGCATCTCCCTCCCACCCTCCCTATCCCACCCCTCCAGGTGGTCACAAAGCACTGAGCTGATCTCCCTGTGCTATGCAGCCTAGTGTATTGTTGAATCAGCTTTAAGTGAGAAACAAAGAAGCAGACTAGTAAACAAAAACCCTTTCCATTTTGGAGGGAATTTATCCTTCCTTCCCAGGTTTTCTTTTCTCCAGGCCAAATACACCCAGTCCCTTCAGCCTGCCTCAAGGACATGTGTAGACATTTTGGTTGTCATCCTTTGGATACCTCCCAGTTTGTCAGCATCTCTTTTAAATATGGTTCTCAATTTGTTGGTACCTACTGAAAGCCTTAAGAATGTGCATACTTTTTTTCTTAGCACTTCCACTGCTAGGAATTTATCATTATGAAGTTTTCATAGTCTGCATAAAAATTTAGCTATAAGGGTATTAATTTCAATGTTGATCATTTTTTAAAACTTTGGAAAACCATAAATGTTCAAGAATAGGGGATTGGTTGTACTGTACAGTACTCAGCAGGTATTATAAATGATGATGAAGAAGAAAATTTAACAATATGAAAACAAAGTCACATTGTTTTTTTAGGTAAAAAAGTCAGGTTATGAAATGGCTTACACATACATACATACATACACATTACAAAAAGGTTGGGAGGATATATACTAAATATCCAGCATATGATTGGTCATTATTTTGAGATGGAGATATAATGGACAGTTTTGATTTTCTTCTTTCTAGTTATCTGTTTTTTTTGTTTGTTTGTTTGTTTTTTTGCGGTACGCGGGCCTCTCACTGTTGTGGCCTCTCCCGTTGTGGAGCACAGGCTCCGGACGCACAGGCTCAGCGGCCATGGCTCACGGGCCCAGCCGTTCCACGGCATGTGGGATCTTCCCGGACCGGGGCACGAACCCATGTCCCCTGCATCGGCAGGCGGACTCTCAACCACTGCGCCACCAGGGAAGCCCCTAGTTATTTGTATTTTAAACTTATTTTCCAATTAAAATATATTTCCTTTTGTAATAAACTGAGAAGTAATCTGGTGCACAGTTTGGAGTTTAAGACTTTATAGGTATCTTTTGACTAACACATAATGGAATTAGTTTCCCTTCATCTGAAAAACATAGTTCTATTAAGACAACCTAAGATTGCACTCTTTTTTTTCTTTTTTTGCAATTATATTACTTTGTTTTTCCATTGTAAGGTTTTAATCATTTAAAATTCAATATTTTTTTAATACGAGGATCATGGTTCTCATGGGATAGTACGTAGAACCTATTAATCAAGCTTTCCTCACCCTCTACAGATCTAAAATGTATTTTTAATCAACTTTATTGGATTTTAATTTACATTCAGTAAAATATACTCTTTTTTTAAAAATTTATTTATTATTTATTTTTGGCTGTGTTGGGTTTTCGTTTCTGTGCGAGGGCTTTCTCTAGCTGCGGCAAGCGGGGGCCACTCTTCATCGCGATGTGTGGGCCTCTCACTATTGCGGCCTCTCCCGCTGCAGAGCACAGGCTTCAGACGTGTAGGCTCAGCAGTTGTGGCTCACGGGCCCAGTTGCTCCGCAGCATGTGAGATCTTCCCAGACCAGTGCTCGAACCCGTGTCCCCTGCCTTGGCAGGCAGATTCTCAACCACTGCGCCACCAGGGAAACCCTAAAATGTACTCATTTTTAAGTGTAAAGTTCCATGAGATTTGACTAATGCATTCACCTGTGAAACCGCCACTCCAGTCAATATGTAGAATATTTCCATCACTCTGCTAAGTACCCTTGTGTCAGTTTGCAGCCAACGCCTCTGTCAACTCTGGATTGAGATAACCACTTCTTTGCTTTCTGTTACTGTAGATTAAATTTGCCATTTTAATCATTTGACAGAAATGGAATCATCCAGTATGTACAATTTGCTCCTAGCTTCTTTTGTGCAGTATAATGTCCTTGGGATTCATTTATTATCATATATTGAAGTAGTTCATTCCTTTTTATTGCTGAATAGTATTGCATTTATATGAATATATCATAGTTTGTCTGCCCATACACTTGATGGGCATTTCAGTTGGGGCTATTGTGAATAAAGCTTCTGTGAACATCCTAAAATCTTTTAAAAACCTATATCTAAGACTATGTTAGCTCCTATTTAATATCTTTTATTTGGTTTATTTCCATCATGTCAGCTCATGTCAGCCTTTTAAAAGCTAGTTCTATCATCTAATGTATTTGTCATTCTTCTCATCATGTGCCAACTCCTTATTTGATGAATACGGCTTTTATATCTTCATTGTGAAATTGCATCGGTAGAAAGATTGCTGGAGCAGTCAGGAAGCTATAAACCTCCTCCTGTGTGTCTTTGAGAAAGTCTCTTAAACAAAAAACTTAAGTGTCTGTATCTGGAGAATCAAGAAGATTGCTGTAGATGATCCTCTTAGATTGGCTTTAGCTCCAGAATTCTGTGGTTTGGTGAAAATGCCTGATTACCAAATAGAGGCAAAATCACATTTACCAAGATCGTGTTTACTTTGTAGATGACACAGATGACTGAGACCAGGTGACTAAAATGTAACTAGATCCTATGTGTGATCCTATGTTGATGATTTTAACTAATGCTATCTAAGAAAATGTCTTGGTACAGGGATAGGGCCCTAAACATGGCTCTTCATGGTGATGGCATTTCCAAATCATTGGAATATGGAAAACAAATCTCCTATGATGTAATAAGGCATCAAGGTATAAAATATAGACCATAAGAGAATATAATCCAATTGGGTAACCTCCATATCTGACAAAGGAGGAAAGGAGTTTAGAGATTGACAGCTGATAAGAAATGTAGAACTGGGACTGAAATGTGGCCGAATCTCTCAAGGTTATGGGGTTTGTAACACCAATCATCAAGAAAGAATTATCAGGAGTAGTTGAGTGTATTTAGAGGTATATAAGCCACAAAAGGCTTAGAAATTAAGTGTTTAGAAAAGAAAACTAAATTCCTGGAATTTCTGTGACAAATCCTGGGTGATGAGGATGCCCAGTCATGGCTTAGGTGGAGCAGTTTCAACCTGAAACCAAAGTATTTGGGGAGACCTATACTGAAATGGCTCTGCTCCTCTGGAGATTCCTGATTCATGACATTGATTATCCCCAGTCTGGGGCTAGCTCAATGGTAAATTAGCAAGAAGACTCTATTCCCTTGGATTGGGGAGGAAGGAGGAACCAGCCAGCTGGAAGGGAGATGGAGAGATAGAAATGCCAGAGAGTGGGACAAAATGATTGTAACATGCTCCTTATGCAAATTTGAGTGAATAAAACTGTAAACCTGCCCCTTGGCTCTCGGTTTGAATAATGGTATTCTGCAAGTTACTTCTTCAATGACTATTTTGTGTTCTGCATTTTAAGCAGGGGTTTATGTACTTACACACATCAGACACACACAGTTCAACCACTGAGCACCTCCTATATGTCAGGTGCTGCTTCATATACCTTGCATGTTTTGGTTTACTCAAACTTCCCATTAATTCTGTAAAGTAGATGCTCATTATTATTCCCATATCATGAATTAAGAAACTGAGGCAGAGAGAAGTTAATTCCTTTGAGGAGTAAGGATTTGAACCTTGGCAGTCTGACTCCAGGATTTACATTCTGAACCACCATGTTATGTTGCTCTATACCTTGTATGCCCTGGTCAGGATTGGGGAAGAGTGCTGTGTTACCCAGTAGAGGCCATCCTGAGTTTCTGCTTTGTGGCTGTGAATTGTATTTCTCAGCCAGCTTTGCTCATGTTGTCATACCCTGAGAGTCTGTCTATCAGCTTTTTCAGCCTGGGAGTAGAGATGCAGGCTCCTCTTATGAGTGAGTCCCAAAGTGTGGTAGTTCATGATTTTTTTTGAATGACCTGGGTGCTCGTTCTTAGGCCCCACCTAAGATCTTCTGAATCTGAAACTTTCAAGGTGAAACCTGACAGTTAGAAGGTGTAACACATTCTTGGGTGATTTGGGTGTACACAGAAGTTTGAGAACAGCTGTTTAAGCATCCTGTATTTAGATGATTTTTAATCAATTCTCTTTTGCATTATCATTCTTATAAATCAGTCCAGATGGAATGTATCTCTATCTCCACTGTACTATAGAAATCTGGTGGTGAGGGCTTCCCTGTTGGCGCAGTGGTTGAGAGTCTGCCTGCCGATGCAGGGGACACGGGTTCGTGCTCCAGTCCGGGAGGATCCCACATGCTGCGGAGCGGCTAGGCCCGTGAGCCATGGGTGCTGAGCCTGCGCGTCTGGAGCCTGTGCTCCGCAACAGGAGAGGCCACAACAGTGAGGCCCGTGTACTGCTAAAAAAAAATAATAATAATAATAAGAAATCTGGTGGTGGGTATTAGAGGAATAGGTGTGCAACACAAGTGTAGTGGTTGCAAGGTTATAAAGCTGGTTTCCAATTTGAGATTGGTAGCCATTTGAAACAGAAAGAAGGATACTTAAGGGGCCGATATTTAAAAAACAAAGCAATAAACCCAAGTGGAAAACGATCATAAATGCATGCATCATGCTTTATGGCTAAAACATATAATTTTATTTGAGTTATTTTACTACTAATTTGGCCTTTCAGTTCTATTTGGGACTGTATGTGAACTTTACACTGATGAGCATGGCTTTGTTAGGTTGCCCATGTATATCACAAGGTTCTGTTTTAATTCATTCTACTCTTAGAGAAGAAACAAACTAAACAGTCACAACAGCAGCACAATAATATAACAACAAAAAAGCACAGTCCTTTCTAGAAAGCCAGTTCTCTTGTTAGGTGCAGAAATCTCTGTAATAGGCAGGATGTCATTAAAAAAAGGTTCATGCTTGGCTAGACTTTTCAGTAAATTGTAAAGAGGAAGAAATGTCATGTTTTATTTACAGTGAGTGTATTTCATACATAGGAACTAAATTTTGTTAACTCAATAATGGCTATTTAAAATGCCCCTGGAAGTTTTACAGAAAACTCTTCTCCTCCCCTTCTGAAAATTAACTCAGTAGTGCCCAAAGGTTACTGATGGATTGGAGACACTCTGACTCCATTGTCATGGAAGAGTGGACCCGCCATGAAAGTACCCACTCACCATGTTGGGAACATTGTATGATTTTCCTTGTGCACTTGTCAACTAAGGGCTTTACAGACTGGCCCTTTTCACAACAGTCCAAACTTTGCAATGGTTGTGAATAACACAGAAGGCCCATCTTTGAAGGATTTGAGTTGTGTGTGAGCACATGTTCTGAAATGGTCAAAACTAAATATTATTATCAAGATGAACTCTTCTCAAGAGAGAAGATGAGTAGCTTAAAAGCACTCTTTGGAGGAAAGAACCACTGAGAGAGGCACAGAACTGGAAATAAAGGATGAGGGGACTATTTCCATGATTAGAGAAAGCATCCTTCCACAGCTTTGCCTGGCCTTCTCTGGCATCTGAGACAATAGGATGACCCAGCAGGTGGGTATATATAGAGCTCCATCCTTTATGTTGTACAGAGCTGTGGGCTTCGTTCTCTGTCCAAAGGGGTGTTATCAAGGCAAGTAAATGCAACGTGTTGCTTTTCTTCTTTGGGTGTGTTTCTTGATGTTGTGTTATCTCTTGCTTTGTGATGGATGAATTTTTGTGGCTTTTATGAAACTCTCAGGGTGACTTTTTAAAAGATATATTAAGAAAGTACTTTAAAATTATAAAGCCACCTTAGTAATTCTCCTCCCAAAGAATAAAAATGCCAAATTAGGAATTGTGGACTCCAGGGAGTATGACAAAGGGAAACTGAATTTTATCCTTTTCCCTCTGGTTGGTTCTAGCAGTGCTGGGAGCAGATACTAGTAGTAAGATCTCCTAAACGGTAACAGTGTTGGCAGCTGTCACTTAAGCTTTTTCATAGTTCTTTGTTCCTTAACCACGTGCAGATATCCATGTACTCCTTTTAAAAGTCAAAATCTGAGATCCAGGAAAGAAAAGGAAACATTGGTGGAGACTTCAAGGTCATGGATGATTTAGAAATAGCTTATTTCGTACCCTGATTCTAATCCAACCCCAGCACACTCTGTTGGCAAAGCTAGTATCAAGTTTATTTTCGGGATAGTTATAACTGATATTACTTTCAATTTCCATATAATCAAGTCTGGATTGTTTAAGGAGTTCCTCTGTACTTTGAAAAAAGAAAGAGAAAAACAGCAAGGTTTAGATTAAGGACATCTACTTGTGATTTTATTTTCCTTATTCATATTGGCCCAGTGGTTACATAACAGATTGCTGCTATGAATATTTCCTGTCACATTGTATCTTTGAAATGTACCTATAGGCATTTGAAGCCCATGCCTCCCAATGATGCATTGTCTCCTTATTTAAATTCAAGGAATGTTTTGTGACCATTGCTGATTCCTGAGTGGGAGCTTTTGGTGTATTAGCATGCTTTGCAGTTGAAAGGCCTTATAGATCTCTTTGCATAATATTGGTCAAATCATCATAAACCAATTTTAAAGGAAGAAAAAAGATCCCAGTGGTGAAAGGAAAAAATAATGACAAAGAAACCTGCTTCCTGTGAGTGTACATGTGCATATCTCTGAGTGCTAAAGTACAGATATATAAAGCAGGGGGTTTAACCTTGCCACCATGTTGTGAAGCTCTTTTCTATCTTAGCAGGGCTTTTCTAGCTGGCCCATAAAAGAACTCTAAAAGGTGTTCTCATAAATAATTGGAGGCTCACTGGCACTAGATTAATTAATTACTTAATTATTTGAGTGCTGATTACTTGCTTTGGTATATAAGAATTTGAATATGTGGGGCAGAGAAATAATTTTACCCATTCTCTTTCACCTGGGTGTGTGAGAGAGAATTACATAGAGCTTACACATAAACATGCACACACAAACACGAGTTACCGCCGCCTATCACCTTCTTTGGTGTCTTTTTTGATACCAGAGGGTTTAGACAGTCAGTAGTCGTGTCTGGGGACATAGTCTTAGATAGCTGAGAGATCTTACTTAACAAACAAAATTTCCCAGGAAATAGCCCTTATTTGTCAGTTTTCTCATTATTCTTACTTGGTGCAAATCTGAACTTATGCTAAGTCATTATCCATTAAATCGTTATACTCAAGAGAGAGGAACTCAGTACAGAATGGATCTATATGGAACTGTCTTATAAGGAGGGGATTTGAAAATTGAAGAATCTGAAGAACTTTTCTATAAAGCTATCTCAACTATGAAATATCAACTTTAGCAGAGATAGTGAGGGCAGAATTAAGATCCAATATGTAAATTACCTTGAATGTAAATAGATTAAATGCTCCAACCAAAAGACACAGACTGGCTAAATGGATACAAAAACAAAACCCGTATATATGCTGTCTACAAGAGACCCACTTCAGGCCTAGGGAAACATACAGACTGAAAGTGAGGGGATGGAAAAAGGTATTCAATGCAAATAGAAATCAAAAGAAAGCTGGAGTAGCAATACTCATATCAGATAAAATAGACTTTAAAATAAAGACTGTTACAAGAGATAAGGAAGGACACTACATACTGATCAAGGGATCAATCCAAGAAGAATATATAACAATTATAAATATTTATGCACCCAACATAGGAGCACTTCAGTACATAAGGCAGCTGCTAACAGCCATAAAACAGGAAATCGACAGCAACACAATAATAGTGGGGGACTTTTAACACCCCACTTACACCAATGGACAGATCATCCAGACAGAAAATAAAAAAGGAAACACAAGCTTTAAGTGACACAATAGACCAGATAGATTAAATTGATATTATACGACATTCCATGCGAAAGCAGCAGAATACACTTTCTTCTCAATGCACATAGAACATTTTCCAGGATAGATCACATCTTGGGGCACAAATCAAGCCTTGGAAAATTTAAGAAAATTGAAATCAAATCAAGCATCTTTCCTTACCACAACATTATGAGATTAGAAATCAATTACAGGAAAAAAACTGTAGAAAACACAAACACATGGAGACTAAACAATATGCTACTAAATAACCAAGAGATCACTGGAGAAATCAAAGAGGAAATCAAAAAATACCTAGAAACAAATGACATTGAAAATATGACAGCCCAAAACCTACAGGACGCAACAAAAGCAATTCTAAGAGGGAAGTTTATATAAATTCAGTCTCACCTCAAGAAACAAGAAAAATTTCAAATAAACGATCTAATCTTACACCTAAAGCAACTATAGAAAGAAGAACAAAAGAACCCCAAAGTTAATAGAAGGAAAGAAATCATAAAGATTAGAGCAGAAATAAATGAAATAGAAGTGAAGAAAACAATAGCAAAGGTCAATAAAACAAAAAGTTGGTTCTTTGAGAAGATAAACAAAATTGATAAACCTTTAATCCAACTCATCAAGAAAAAAAGGGAGAAGACTCAAATCAATAAAATTAGAAATGAAAAAGGAGAAATTACAACTGACACTGCAGAAATGCAAAGGATCATTAGGAGACTATTACAAGCAACTATACGCCAATAAAATGGACAACTTGGAAGAAATGGATAAATTAAAGAAATCATAAAGATTAGAGCAGAAATAAATGAAATAGAAGTGAAGAAAACAATAGCAAAGGTCAATAAAACAAAAAGTTGGTTCTTTGAGAAGATAAACAAAATTGATAAACCTTTAATCCAACTCATCAAGAAAAAAAGGGAGAAGACTCAAATCAATAAAATTAGAAATGAAAAAGGAGAAATTACAACTGACACTGCAGAAATGCAAAGGATCATTAGGAGACTATTACAAGCAACTATACGCCAATAAAATGGACAACTTGGAAGAAATGGATAAATTCTTAGAAGGGTACAATCTCCCAAGACTGAACCAGGAAGAATTAGAAAATATAAACCGACCAATCACAAGTAACGAAATTGAAAATGTAAGTAAAAATCTTCCAACAAATAAAAGTCCAGGACCAGATGGCTTCACAGGTGAATTCTGTCAAACATTTAGACAGCTAACACCTATCCTTCTCAAACTCTTCCAAAAAATTTCAGAGGCCACCATCACCCTGATACCAAAACCAGATAAAGATGTTACACACACAAAAAAAACTACAGACCAATATAACTGATGAACGTAGATGCAAAAATTCTCAACAAAATCTAGCAAACAGAATCCAACAACACATTAAAAGAATCATACACCATGATGAAGTGGGATTTATCCCAGGGATGCAAGGATTCTTCAATGTATGCAAATAAATCAATGTGATACATCATATTAACAAATTAAAGAATAAAAACCATATGATCATCTCAATAGATGCAGAAAAAGCTTTTGAAAAAATTCAACACCCATTTATGATAAAAACTTTCCAGAAACTGGGTATGGAGGGAACCTACCTCAGTATAATAAAGGCTATATAAAACAAACCCATAGCAAACATCATTCCATCATTCTCAATGGTGAAAAACTGAAACAATTTCCTCTAAGATGAGAAATAAGACAAGGATGTCCATTCTCGCCACTATTATTTCTCTGACATAAATCGCAGCAAGATCTTTTTCAATCCACCTCCTGGAGTAAAGTAAATAAAAATAAACAAATGGGACCTAATTAAAAGCTTTTGCACAGTAAGCAAAGGAAACCATAAAGAAAGTGAAAAGACAGCCCTCAGAATAGGAGAAAATATTTGCAAATGAAATAACTGACAAGGGATTAATCTCCAAAATATACAAATAGCTCATGCAGCTCAATATCAAAAAAACAAATAACCCAATCAAAAAATGGGCAGAAGAT
>NW_020185324.1:4561994-4584709 GCF_003031525.2 Neophocaena asiaeorientalis asiaeorientalis | reverse complement strand
GAACCTACTTGCACTGTTGGTGGGAATGTAAATTGATTCAGCCACTGTGGGGAACAGTCTGGAGGTTCCTTCAAAAACTAAAAATAGAACTACCATATGACCCAGCAATCTCACTACTGGGCATATACCCTGAGAAAACCATAATTCAAAAAGACACCTGTACCCCTGTGTTCACTGCAGCACTATTTACAGTAGCCAGGAGTACTAACACACCATTGTAAAGCAATTATACTCCAATAAAGATGTTAAAAAAAAAGAAAGAGAAAAACAAATATTGTATATTAATACATATATGTGGAATCTAGAAAAATGGTACAGATGAACCTATTTGCAGGGCAGGAATAGAGACACAGACGTAGAGAATGGTCCTGTGGACACAGAGGGGGAAGGGGATGGTGGGATGAATTGGGAAATTAGGATTGACATATGTACACTACCATGTGTAAAATAGATAGCTAGTGGGAACCTGCTGTTACCACTAGCACAGGGATCTCAGCTCAGTGCTCTGTGATGACCTACATGGGTGGGTTGGGGGCTGGGCTGGGAGTGAGGTCCAAGAGGGAGGGGATATATGTATACATATAGCTGATTCATATTCATATATTAGTATATTCATACTAATATAACATTGTAAACTATACTCCAGTAAAAAAAAAAAGCCAACACGTAAATTATATATGTATATGATACAATACAATGTGTATTATATCTATGTGTATACATATATATAACGTTTTGAGTCAGAATCACTTGACTGTCTTATTACAGATACATGCAAATGTAAGCTGGACCGAGTAGAATGTGCATGAAATGGCTGCCTATGCACCTTGGTACCATGTTCTGTGGGTCTCTGCCTGGATCCGACAGTGATGACACAGGTGGCTGGAGCATATTCAGAGCTTCTCTTCCTGTCACCCATAGGCTTCTTTTCCCAAGTGGAAATTGTCAGTTACACTTCAAACTGGAGAAGGCAGAGTGTCCTTGGGGTTTTCTTTTAAAATCTACTGAGGTATTTTAGAATGATTCCGAAATCTTTCATTAAAAGAGCTTTGGCAAAATAGCAAAACAGCTGTAAAACGCTCTTGACTAAATTTAATGGCTTAATTTCCCCGCAAGTATGCACTGTAGAGCAAAAAGCACCTCTCCACACACACTTTCATTTCAAGGTACTTTCTGCTTCAATCTGGAGGTAGGCATGCAGTTGGCAAAAAACCTTTTGATGTTCTGGGGAAAAAATAGCCTACTTTTTGGCAGATAGTCTAAAAAGAAACTTAGGTTTTTTAGATCGTAAGTATCTGTGAGATCCACTGTGGGCTCTTACAGACCCGGACTGGACCTTTAGTAGGCTTGTAGGCCCATGCGCATTTACATCTATTAATGATTTTTATTTCTAAATATCTTATCTTTAATCCTGCTTTCTCCTGGGGATAGCAACTGGAATATTTATGAGCCTGAGGTTTGGAATGTCTGAGGCGCTATTCCAAGTTTAGCTGCCAGCTGGGCAGCCTCTGCAGTGGTTTTAGGCACAGAGGCTGAAGAGGACCCAAAGGAGCAACCTCCAAGTCTTGAAATCTGGAAGACACGGTAGCCAATTAATTTCCCAACCGTAAAGTTTTAGAGCTGGCTCGTATCTTAGGAATCTACTCTGCTCAGTAAGTTCCTATATATTCAACAGGGCATCTTTATTGAGCCTTATCTGAGGCGCTAAAGGCTTTGTAAAACTATGAGTTTTATAGTATTCTGCTAATCCCATGCATTTCTTGGAGCTAATGCTATTGGCTGAATGTGTACAAGTTACATACTTTTCTGGGCCTTAATTCTCAATGAGTGAGACCAGGGGGTTGGATTATAGATGATTTCTAAAAATCCCTTATTTTTCTGATATTCTTTAATTAATGATTAGACCTGGATTTATTGGTCAAGTCTCCATCGAGAAGTCAAATAGACCTGTTAAGTACACACATACTCACACACACAGAGCAAAAACCCCCAAAAATCTATAGTCAAGAAAGAAAAGACTCCCTTGACAGCACTCTCTTTCAACGTTTCATATTACAACTAGTCTTGTCTCCTTCTGCTGGTCTTATGGAGGCAGATATAGGACCATGTAGACTGACGTACTTTGCAGTTAATGACAGGAGGAATGTCTTCTCTGAAATTTTAGCTTTGAGTTCCAGGGTTTTGTCTAATATTTATTATTTTGTTTCTGATTATACAGATTATACTTCATCATTGTAAACAAATTGGAAAGTACAGAAAAATATAAAGGAAGAAAGATAGTAAATCCATCACGCAAATACTTAACATATTTTGGGGTATAATGTTGGCCTTTTTACTTAGCATACATATAATATTTCTTTATCCTTTTCACCGTTTGTGATTTGGAAGTTGTTACTTTTAGGTTAAAATTAATTTTATAATTAAATAGTGTGCAACTTTTTCTCTGGTTGTCAAAATCATGAATGAAATACTCTTTTGATTTTCCATTTGGGCAACATAAGAAATATAGCATCTTTCGCCAACTTCCCTGAACTTTAGAATGAGATTATTATAATGATTTAAAATTTGTTTTTTTTTTTACATTTTGCTTTTAATACTTTTAATTCAAAAAATTTTTAGAATTTGCCTTTTTTATTATCTTATAAAATGTCATTTAATTTTAATTAGAAAATTTAGTTTCTGAACTCATGCTTACTACCAGCCTTTTCCTACTAATACTTCTCCTTTTTTGAGCTCTTAATTTTGAGTCCTTTCTCTACCAGTCGGAAGTTGTTTGAGAACTCTTTTCAGGAAGGATATATAGTGTAATGCTTTCTGACTTTATACACCCTGAGAATTTTTTCTGTTATCTTTACCTAAGAATGATGACTACAGGATATTGAACAACTGTATCATAAGCTTTTTCTTTCAAAATTCAGTGGTTATTGCTTCATTTTATTTCTAATTATTGTGAAGGAGAAGTCTGGAATCCATCTATTCTTTGCTAGTGATCTTTTTTCCTTGCTTTGATGCTTAATTTTTTCTTGAAATGAGGCATTATTAATTTTTTTTTCTCTCCTAGAATCCAGTCTGCTATACCCTATCTTAATTGTGGTTTTAAATTTGGCAAATCTGTTTTATCTCAATACTGTCCTTGCTCTAGTTTTGTATATAAAGTACCAACTTGAATCTAGTTGAAAAGACAAATTGGAAATTCAGAAACATTCTCTTGGTTCTTTAAGCAAAACTATTTCACAGGAATGCTTTTACTTTGATCCTTTGTGGCTGCTTGCTTCTTTTGGCAACATCTTTTTACAGCACTTTCTAAACAGCATCTTTTCCTGTGTTCTTTGCTCTTACTCTCTCCTTTGTTCACTCCTATAAAGAAGCTTCTTTGTTTATGCATTGTTAGAGTGTTGAGACAGGGCATCAGGCAGGGTCCAGTCAGGAGACAAACCTTGACAGTGTTTTGAAGAAGAACAATTTAATGTAAAGTATCATTAACCGATCAAAGGTGTTAAGTGCTAAAAAGGATAAGAGGATTCTGAGGAATACTTGAGTGGCAAATGCATGGAACAGTTGCTTCCTCTAGGGCTGAAGGGGACTATGTAAGCAAGAAACTAAGAATTTAGAAGCGAGATTCCCCTCTTGTCCAATCAAGGTTGAGAATTAGACCTCATTGGAAAGGGTGTGTTTGCAGCTGTGTGGTGGACAAGTTCACTGGGTGTTAGCTGACCAGAGCTGTTCCACATGAAGCCCCTGCCGGAGTGCCATCTGACCACAGCTGTTGAACAGGAAGTCACCCACCATGATGCCAGTGGGCTGGGGCTGGTCCACGGGATGATGTGCACTGGGGTACTAGAGAAACTCCCTAGAAAGTTAAGTACCACTGGGCCTCATACACACTGCTGCAGGAATGCAATAGAAGCAAGAAGAAAAGCACACCAGAACTAGAAAGAGAAGCCCCTTCTTCCACTATGCCTTGCAGTGGCCTTCCAGTTTCTTCTGTTGACAAAGCCTAATATTTTACCAGCTGGCAAAGAAGAAATGCTTACAGGGTTCAGCTTTAGTTTTACTAAGCAGAGCAAAGAAGGGTGAACTGGAGTTGACAGTCAATAAGCTGCTAACTGACACAGATGGTCTCTCTGAGGCACAGATAGAGGAAAGAAGGAAGAGTTTTTAGTATTGTTTATATTATCTGGTAAGAAATCAAGCAGCCTGGAGTAGCAGGGAGAGAGCTGAAGCCATAGCATTGGCGATGAGGAGCATCAGCTTTGTGCTGTTGAGCTTCTTTGTCATTCTTTCTTGACCACCAAGAGGAGGCTGGGACCGTGCTCTTGTTCTGCAGATGGTACAGGTATCAGCATCAAGGGCAAACTGGGAAACCAGAGGGTTTCCCACCCAGGGGGCCTCCCTGCCTGGATGCTTCTATAAACCTGCTGGGGTTCAGATAAGTTCCCAACTGCCCCACAATAATGAGTGTTAATGAGTTTCTGCTGGAGCCTCTCCAACTTCTGGGCCAGAGAGTTGTATATAAGGTCAGCCTTCCCTACAGACAAATACCATTTGCTCTTTTATTAAATAGAAATATCTTGAAATTTCTGGTGTGTGAATGTAACGCTTTCTAAATTCCTTAAAGGATGTAAATTTTCCCAGTTTTTTATATTCTTTGGGTCATTTTAATGAGATTATGGAAGGAGGCAGAGTTATATGTATACTTATACACCTGGAAGTCTTATATTTTTAATGTGCCGCAAATCTGTTTTCCTATACTTGTTTTAACCGTATATTAAAAAGTCCAGTTTTAGTCTGTATTTCTTATGCCCTTTCTAATTGAATTTAGAACGATGTGACATTATTTCAGGGCTAAAAATATATTGCATGCTTTAACATTTAATTTTTATGAGTGTCATCTATATATACAGTGTAGCCAAATTCTAGCATCTTAAACAGACCTCTTCACCTGGAATAT
The DNA here is from genome assembly GCF_003031525.2 of Neophocaena asiaeorientalis asiaeorientalis. Taxonomy (NCBI): domain Eukaryota; kingdom Metazoa; phylum Chordata; class Mammalia; order Artiodactyla; family Phocoenidae; genus Neophocaena; species Neophocaena asiaeorientalis. The sequence goes on along the minus strand of NW_020185324.1, from coordinate 4,579,758 downwards.
TCTGTGCTTGTCAGTTTAGTTAATTAGCATCACAGTGATTTATGGGTTGAGAAACATTTGGGTTTTGCTACTTTTTTTGCTGGCTGGTAAGAAATTTATAAGGTTAATACAGAGAGTTCTATTTTAGTAAACCTGTTTACTAATTGGTAGAACATGACATTTGTGTTACTTAATACATTAAGGCAGAGAGGTGGGAATTTGTATAAAACAAATAAATTTGATATTAAAGTTTGAAAATGACAGAGAACTTCTCACCTGGGCTGTTGTGCAGTATTGGTATGAAAAGATTCAAAAAGTAAAATAAAAAGTGAAGGGCTCTATATAGCATGTGGAAAAAATCCCAAATATTGTAGTACTTAAAAAAATAAGCCATTCCACTTGTCCTTGACTCATTCTTTGTTCAGTATCCCCTGATGCTCCTCTTTCTATCTGGTTTGTGTTGCTCTTTACAAGAATGGCTCTGAGTCAGGGAAAACCTGAGAAGGGACCCAGAGGAGAGACTTTGTCCCAAGGAAGGGTCTGGTTTGCAAACTCCACAGCCTGAAGGAGTTCTGGGAAAAAACAGAAATTCAGACCTACAGAAGAAAAAATAGCCAGTTCTATATTCTTGATGGGACATGGGATTAAATGTATTGTTTTAAAATTAATTAATAATTTTAATTTGAAAATATTTTACTAATAAAAATAAATTATTTTATAATTTCCAGAATCAAACTTTTTTCCTTTTCTAAAAAATTAGGAACAGTGCCAGTTTTAATCTTCAGGTGTCTCTGCTCTACTCTTAGACACATTGATAGTGGAGCACTACTCATGTCTACTAACAGCACCCTGGGGGATTAGGACCCATCAGCACCAGGACACTGGGACCCAGTTAACATGACTACATGTTCTCTTGCTAATTTTTTTTCATCTAATTCATCTTAAATTTCAGTTTGAAGCCCATTTCGCTATATGAGAAAATGGAAATGAAATGGGAATTAAGTAGCTTCCTCTCTGACATTGGTTAATTTTATACATCTTCTGTGAGCAGAGGGTCTGAAATTGAGTGTGATAGGAAAGGGGTGAACTAAATGGGGATGTGGATCTTGCATAACCAATGTTATAAATCCAATATTTATATTTTATGGAATAAAAATTAGAAATGCAGAAAATATGACAGTCAAGGAAAACCTTGAACTAATGTATAAATTTTATGTAAGTAATATCTGTGTGCTTTGTTGTGTAAAAGCTTTACATTTTTGTTAGTCACATCCTTCAATAGCTTCTATTATTTGTGGATTTTTATCTTATTTAAGAAGGTCCTTTTCTCCTAATATTAGAAAAAAATTCTCTGGTATTTACTTCTAATACTTAAACTTTTTCTACTCACTTTTATCTCTTTATTCCTTGTAGAATTCATTTCTGTGTATGGTACAAGGTACAAATATAGGTTATTTTTTCCCCTCAATAAATGTAAGTTCTCCTGGCATCACTAAGGTCTATCTTTTTCTACTGAGATAATATGCTACCTTTAGCATAAACTATTCTAATTTTTGCCTTATTCTGTTACTTGGTTCTCTCATCTGTTTCAGTGGCCTAGTTGTCAGTTATTGTAGAGACATTTCAGAGTTTCCAAAAATGTCTTATAGCTTTAAAATATGTTTTGACATCCAGATAAGATGTTTCCTCTCATTATTAGACTTTTTCAAAATTTTGTTGACCTTTCAATTTTAATGGGCCTCAGAATCAGGAATTTGATAAGTTCCATTAAAAATCTTGTGATTTTGATTGAAATTGCATTCAATTCACAGATAAATATTTAATCTCACTGTTCAGATTCTGATATGTTCCCTGTTTCTTCATGTCTTCCTTTATGTCCTGTGGTAAAGTCTTATGATTTTCTTCACATACATATTTTACTTCTATCAGTAGGTTTACTATTGGACACGCACACTGTCAAATATACACACACACTCTGAATATCTTCACCTTTCAATTGGTTGGTTGTGTGTAGAAAAGTTATTTTTTTCTCTGATGACCTTGTGTATGACCAACCTATTAAACTCTTATTTGCCTTAATATTTCCTTTCAATTGATTTTCCTAGATCTTCTAGGTATTCCTTTCTAATATTTACATCTCATTTGTTTTCTTGTTTAATTGCCTAATTTAGGACCTTTGATACATAGTTGAGTTCTTAGTGGTGAGATGATAGCAAACCTGCTTGTCTTTCTTCGGATTTTAGTGAAGGTGCTTCTAATACAGTATCATTTTTAGAATTCTTATTTTTTTGTTTTTAAATCATGAATTGGGATTGAATCTTATCAAGAGCTTTTTAAAAATCTATTGAGACAGTCATCTGGTTGGATTTCTGATTCTGTTAGTGTACTGAATTACATGAATAGATTTCCAGATGTTTATTCATTGTTCATTCCTGGAGTAAACAATTTGTTGTGGTAGGATTTGGTTTTCAATAATATTATTCTTTCCTGCACCAACATGCCAAATGTATCACCCCACCTTCCAGGATAATTTGTTACATACCTCTAAAAGTCTCTTCCACACCATATGAGTTATCCATTGTATTATATGTTTTATAAGAGAATTTTACTAAGTGGGGAATAAAAAAGAAGAATAAGTAAGAAGAAAGGATAAGTCTCATACATTTTGCTCCTGGGAATATTGTAAAATGTACAAATCACATCCCTAGACAGACCTAAGATGGTGTTGGCTCAGAAACACATTTTTCTTTTCTGCTTTGTTTTTTGCAGAAATTGAACTTAATTTATTAATCATCAATATATTAATCTGATGAGGTTAAAGATTCAAATGATGTAAATGACTTTAATCTGATGAGGGTAAATCTGATGAGGGTAAAGATTCAAGTGATGTAAATGAGTTTATTCCAAGTGCTCAGTCAACATAACAACAGTAAGAATTTGTGTCTCTTGTACACTGTGCTTACTGTATGCATAGCATTCTTAACATACACCATCTAAATTAATCTTCACTGCAATGATGGGGGCAGGCAGAAGAGTTATTATCACCCCGTTTTATAGGTACGAAACTGAGGTTTGGAGAAGATTAGTGACTCAACTGAGGTCACATAGCAAAGGAGTGATACGGTTAAGACTAGACCCCCAAGTCTTCTTAATCCTAAATCAGTATTCATTCCATCTCTGTCTCGGACCTTTTGTATGATGAAAACTCTATGTGGCAGAAACTGGCACAGAAGTGAAGAAAGATGAGAACCCATTCTTTCCCTTCCACCTCTGTCCCACTCCCTCCAGTAATTTCAACATGAGGAAATTAGCAAGGAATCTTCAAGGAACATTTCTACAACATCATGAAGATTTTTATTTTGAACTGCCTTTTCTTCCTCTCCTAAATTAAGGAAGTCACTAAGCCACAGGGGCAGTGTATCATTTTAATATGACTGCATTTGTTGAGCTCCTTTGGGTCAAAGAACGCACAGTCCTGTATAGACATTAACTTTCACAACCTGGGTACTTAGTGTGGGTAGGCAAGGACGTAATTCAATCTCCATGTTGTGGGTAGTGAAGTCATGTCAGGGAGAGGTGCTGGGACAGCCCAAAACCTCAGAGCAAATGAAGTGAGAATGGAGAGGACCAACACACCTGCAGCCCCTCTCCACCTCCCATGCCCCCCTGTTACCACCTGACTTAAAGAAGCTCAGCTGTCCCAAAGAGAAGAAGCTGTCTCAGGATACCCTGATCACTGAAAAATCAAAGGAACAGAGTAGTAAAATGTGCAGAGAGTCCTTATAAGTCACATGTGGCAGTCTAGCATAATTCTCCATGGAATATGCAAATATAAGCTTACAGAAAGAGTAGCATGTTGTTTTTTTCCTCTAGAAACACTTCAGAATATCATGATGTTGGCCTTCATGATGTTTTTGATAATTCAGATACTTTACTGGACTGTCATGCAAACATGAGACTAGAAAAAATTGTTAGCATCTCATTTTTATACTAAACTGTGATAATATATACTCTGTGTAGTTCAGTCTTTACAAGTGTCCAATTAAACCATTCTGTGCCTAGTTACACAAGGTTCCAAGTCTAGAATAGAAAGCCCTCCCCCGCCCCCCCACATGTAGCATTGTAATGTTAACAATTGAGCAGCAGCCATCACAAAGCAGGCAAATAGTGGTGTGCAAGTCTATCTGAAAACCAGAGGATTGGGGTAGAAACTGGATCTGGAGCATAGAATGGATAGGCCAGAAAGTAAGGGCTGGAGGGCAGGCTCTGAGTGTAGAAAATCTATAGGTGGGGGTGGAGGGTGGTAGGGCATAAGAATGGTACCAGTGAGCAGAGCTGAGACTTGCTTCTGGGGCAGAGCCTGGTTGACTTAGGGAGAAGAAAAGAGAATACCACTCCGAATGCAACTCGTTGGTGAGCTGGCAGGGAGCACCTCCAGGTGAAAGACACCAAGGATTATATTCAGTTGAGAGGACTTGGGTAAACAGATTGGCTGAGAGGAGAATCCGGTACCAGATTCATGTTTAAAAAGACAATACTTGTTAAATTGGAAAGTTGAAGAGAAGACATAAATGGGAGACTCAGTAAAGGCAGTTAGTCCTGGAGAACTGAAAACAGAATGAAGTGAGGGGTAAAAATTCCATTAAGTGAGAAGTTCAGGGTAGGCTGGAATTCCAGACTGGGAGCTTGGCTGAGACATCTTTGAGTAAAGTGTCCGGTGTGTGCTACGAGGCCTGAAAAATCGGCTCAAGGAAGCTGCCTGGGCTGGCCAGGAGCCTTAGGTTCCAGGAGGAAGGCTGCATGTAGAATTCAACATGGCCTTAAAAGTAGGAGTTGAGGACTTCCCTGGTGGCACAGTGGTTAAGAATCCTCCTGCCAGTGCAGGGGACACAGGTTCAAGCCCTTCTCCGGGCTTTCCCACATGCCGCGGAGCAACTAAGCCCGTGTACCACAACTACTGAGCCTGCGCTCTAGAGCCTGTGAGCCACAACTACTGAGCCCATGTACCACAACTACTGAAGCCCACGCGCCTGTGCTCCGCAACAAGAGAAGCCACTGCAATGAGAAGCCCGCACACTGCAACAAAGAGTAGCCCCCTACCCTGCTCACCGCAACTAGAGATAGCCCACGCAGCAATGAAGACCCACCACAGCCATAAATAAATAAACAAATAAATAAATAAAAGGAGGAGTTGAGTTCTAGTTCAGATGTAGAAAATTGCAAGAGACCTTCACATCTACTCTAACAATGAGAATAAGCAATAGAATTACAGATGGTTTTAAACCAGTGATAGAGCCAAGGACACAAAGAAGTAGACATAACTTCTTTCTCTTCCTAGGAGAGAAGAAACCCAGGGCTGCTTTCAGTCCTGGAAGAGTGGTAGGAAGAGGAGGAATATGTTGTAGGCAGAGTAAGAAGAAACTAGCCCAATTTTAACTAACTTTGAGTGAATGCATGTTGGCTGGCATGACTGTTTAGAAAACCAAGGATCCCTAGCCACAGAGCAAGCCTGCATCACCCTCTAACTTCTCTGTGGGCTTTTACCAAGTGCATAGGGGTGACAGGCAAAAGGCTGAGAGTAGGACAGAAAAGCGGATAGTTTCCTTTTAAGGCACATGTGGGCTTTCCCAAGAGTAAGACAGTGACTTGGTCAAGGCTGACTGAAGACAGGAGAGGAGAGCTGAGAGAAATTCTGTCACAGCACTCTGGAGTGTTCTGTAGTCACCATCCAAAGGTTGAGGGCACCCAAAAGTAGGGCAGAGAGAGCTTTCCAGAGATACAGAAAGCCAGGAGCTGTAATGGAGAATGAAGAGAATTTCTTAATGACCCCAAAATATGCCTGCTGGACTTCAAAGCTGAGAGAGATAACCACCAGTTTTGAAAGTTGATGGTTTACCTGTAAACCATAGGGAGATCTTCTGGAATCTTCTTAGTACTCAGATCTCAAGCCCTACTAAAAAAGAGTCCTGATCGCATCCTCTAAATATTAAAGCCAGTGGTGAATTGAATTTAACTACAGCTGCAGTAAATCCAGACACAGATCAACTATAGACTAAATGACAAAGTGCTCCTTTCCCCCCACCAAAGAAGGATGAGGCCTTTTCTGTGGATAAATATTAACTTAGTCTCCATTGTTCTTCTACACAAAATGTCTGCAAAAAATAATTTATAGACCTATGAAAAAACAAGTGAATGTGACTCTTGCCCAAGAGAGGAAATAGTCATAGACATAAAGATGGTCCAGTTTTGTAATTATTAGGCAGGATTTTAAATGATTATCCTAGGTATCTTCAAGGATCTAGTGGAAAAAATGGATAACATGCAAGAATGGATGTGGAATTTCAGTGGAGAGATGGCACTTTCTTTCAAAGTTGGGGCAGGAGAGTCTAGAGAGTCAAAGAGCTCAATAGGGAGAGAAAGGCCCTATTCAATAGGGATGTGATTCTGTACCCAGGGCAGTGACAACTTATCCTCTGCCATGCTCTTGTGCTCCCTATTATACATGTGTGTTCATAGTTGCTAATCATGGAAAAACAAAAATAAATTAAAACCAAAAAAAAAAGCAAAACAAGGAAAAGAAAGCGAAGGCCCACAAGCATTTCTTGGTCTGGAGAAATTAGTGGCACAAGAAGCCAGGCTCATAGCTAAATCCTGGATTCACTTCCTTTTCCCTAGGAATAAGGTACATTTGTGATTCTGTACAATCCACACAATAAGTGATATTCTTTGTCTTTTTCCTTAGCTTTATTTGGAGAAATCACTCATCCAAAGGGGCAGATGCACCGGAAGAAAATGTCTGAGTTCCAAAGCCCAGAATAGCAATAAATACCTATATATAATTTTAGAACATATTTTCTTTACAGTTAATTTTGTTTAACCTGTAAAGTAGATCAAAGTTCATAGCAAGGGGCCTGGGCTTTTTGCATAAGCCCATCATCAAAGCCTGTTTTCTGAGGTTTTTCTCAATGAAGACCACTTTTTCTTACATCATTAAAAGTACTGTCATGTCTTTGCTGAGAATTGTCAAAAACTCCTTTTGATATCATGGAAAAAGTTGAGTAAACTGTTTTTGTTTTTGTTTTATGCTGCATTTTTCTGTTCCCTAGGAAGTTGGTTGACCTTTCTTTCTTTTTTATTTCTTTTTCAATTTTCTTTCATTTGAAGAAGAGTGAACTGGTTCACACAAAATGTGATTTTATGTTGTGCTTATTAATTGAGAACAAATAATGAGTCTGAAACAGACCCCAAGTGCCTGCCTTTTCCAGAAATGAAAAAGTTCTTCTCTTTATTTATCTGTGATTATCCATTTTAAAATTGTTCTTTGTCACCTGTCTCTGTGCTTTCCTGTTCAGCTTTTTAGAATAAAATTTGTATCTTCATTAGATATTTTTCTTGGGTACAGACCCAACCAGAGAGAATTCAGTTTGAAATCAGTCAGGACCAGCTTCATAATTTGCAGGGCCCAGTGCAAAATGAAAATATGGGACTCCTTGTTCAAAAATCGTTAAGAATTTTAGGCTGTCACCATCCTAGGTGAAAGGCTCCAAGTGTGGAGCCTTTGTAAGGGTGAAGCCCTGTGCAACTACACAGCTTATATGCCCATAAAGCCAGCTCTGGAATTTGGATTATCTCAGCTTCTGGTTCCTTAGGACATCGTTGATCTCTCAAGAAGCTGCTCATTCAGATATTCTAGAGTCATGGTCTTGAATGAGATGAAATTTAGGAGCCTAGTTGTTATGAAGTCTGCATGGCCAGGATGTAAGGCTGTGCAGGTTGTGCACTGAACAATCCTAGGGAGCACCATTCACATTCTTAGTCATCATAGATTTAGATAATTAGTGGCATTTCTTCCTGGCATGTGGCAAAAAAGTGTCTTGGGGAAGAAGATCAGCCTTTTCTAATACACAAAGTTATTATTTGGGCAAGTAGTAGCTGCTTTTGCCAACTCCCTTTTCCCTATTCATCAACATTTTCTCTTTCCCTGTCTCTTGACCTCACAGTTTGTGTGTGCTTGTCTATGTCTGTCTCTCTTTTCTTCTTTCTCTCCTCTCTCTCCTCTCCTCTGTTTTCTTCTCTTTGGTTTTTTTCTCCTTTCTCCAGCCTTTACTTTGCTCCCAAAGCCTGGCTCCATAGAAAGTCTCCTGAGAAACTGGCATTCAATCTTAGGTTGAATTTCATTCAGTTTGTCCCATCTTTAAGGGAGTATTCCATTTAAAATCCTCAGTTCTAAATCCTCATTTTAAAGCACACATTCTCTATCTCATATTTACGTATTCTAAACTTTCATGTGTCTCAAGATTATAAGCCCTGAGAGGTAGCTACTCATCTACCTCATCTTGGAACCCCCATTTTCTTTGCATACGGAAGGTGCTCAAGTATAGGAGCTTTTTGGTGATGCTGAGAGATATTAAAAAATAGGATCAGGAACCGGGATACACAGAGGAGCCCTTGATTTCATCTTACCTAGAATTTAGAGTAATCTGAGGCCAGTCACACTCTGCCTAGTCAAACTCTACATCTGCAGCTACATGTCTCAGAATAGTCCAAGAAAGAGAAAACAGGGACTCTTGCCAAGTCTATTGATGTCAAGGATGACAGCTCCATATGCTAAGAAGAAGGAAGCCCCAGTTGCCCTGTTCATTCTTGGTCCAGGATGAAAAAGTAATGGAAAGGAGAAAGATGAAGCATATCTGGCATCATCTTTTCTTTTTTTCCCCTTACCCACAGACCCAGAAGAGAGGAGAATAGAATTTAAAAAATCAAGGTAGCATCATAATGATTTTTTAAAAGCCCTAGATATCAGTGTTAGGGCAAACCTTGTTAAATCCCAGAAAGGTAAATTAGTAGCTCTTGTGGGAAAAGCCATGAGAGCACATTAATTGGACCAATATCTTCATTTTTAAAAATAGAATCTTCTAAGCACTGAAAGCCTATAGTGGTCAAGTGTGCCAAGGAGCAAGATGTTGAAAACTGCTGGTTTCTCAGGTGATTTGGTCAAGAACACCACCACCACCACCCTCCTCCCATGGTAGCACACACCAAAATTTTTAAAAATTTACTCTGGTTTCAAAATGTTCTAGTTTGGCTGTCCATGATATGCTGCCATTATTATTATTATTATTTTAGCTGAGGAACAGCACAGGTCTATAGAGAAAATAAGTAAATAAGCCAAGGCCCAGGAAAAGTGATATTCATGTCTTCAAACTCTGAATTGCCATGGAGGCAGCTTTGTCACCAGTGTTCCCTGTGATCTGATTCTACCTGAAGCCCTGATCAGGCCTGCATTTACGTCCTTCTCCCATAGAAGGCCATTTCTGTACCTGTAGAACCCACAGGCTCTGACTGTTGAATTTACTCCAGAGCACATCCTCATGGGACTCTAACCAAGGTGTTTAGTGTCAATCCTTAAATTCAGGTAGTTCTTCAGAGCTTGGGAAAACACATTTATTTGTTTTGTGCCTTTGAAAGCTTGGAAACGTGGAGGTGCTGTGGAGCTGAGGGAACATCTATTGAGTATACTGCAGGCATTGCTCTATTCTGAAATCAAGCAGTGACCACGAAAGGCAAGGTCTCTGCCCTCATGGAGCTGATGTTCTGCTGGCAAGTGTAGATGGGCAGTGTGCCCTGCCACCAGGGAGCTCTGTCTTTGAATAAGCAGTTTACTGCATGAAGCCATGGGGTCTTCATCTCCTAAAAGAGAGAGTGAGACCTTTAGAAGGCTTTGTGCTCAACTCAAACATTTTCTTTTTGTTCCTCTTTCTCTCTTATTCAAACAGCAGGAATCTGATTGTTGTGAAAAAGACCCAAGTTGGGTAAAAGCAAATGTGTACACATTGAGGGATCCTGCAAAGTAACTTGACTTTTTGCTTTGACTTTAAAGTGAGTTCTTGGAGGCTTCTATTTGATAAGCAGAACAGAACAAAATAAAATCAGAGCTTGAAGCAAACTTACCTTAAAGGCTAAGCTCTTTTGTCTTAACCTCAGGAACAAAACCAACCAATTGCAGTGACATCTGGTCTATGAAAGAAAGGCCGAGACTTAAATGCACAATTGAAACTAAGCAGTCTACAGTTAGTTGGTCAATGGTGTCACTAATTGGGTGGCCTTTGAGGCCACATTTGTTTCCTTTCTTTGGGCTTTAGAGCCTGTTGCCATCCAGAATTACTTTGTTTTGTTTTGTTTTTGAGAAGAAAGAAAATTAATAGGCACTGAGTCTGGCTCTTCCTCTGTCTTGTAGGAATTCTTTTTAGCCTCAAGCACTCTTCAGAGATTTATTCACTAAAGAAATGCCTACTGTGCCTGGTACTGTTCTAGGCACTGGGGATATAGTGGTGAACAAGACAAAAGAGTGCTGCTCTCATGGAGCTTACATTCTAGAAGAGAGAGGTAGGCAATTAACAAGCAAATGAATAAATAAATAATTTCAGAGAATCTGAAAGTGCTGTGAAAAGAGTACAATAGGATAATAGCCTGGAAGTACCTGGGGATGGCGAGGAGGGGCTGTTTCAGTTTGAGTGACCAAAAGGTTCTGTGTGAGGAGGTGCCCAGTTAGCTGAATTGGGGCAATATGGAGAGGCCAGCAAAATTGCTTGTTCCTGCACTGACTGTTCATGTTATTTAATAATAGTTATAAAATTAAACACAAATGGGGTAGCCCTGGAGAAACATAGTTTGGTGGTTCCTCAATAAGTTAAATGTAGAATTACCATATGACCCAGCACTTCTACTTCTAGGTGTATACCTAAAAGAATTGAAGACAGATGTTCAAACAGGAACTTGTACATGAATATTCATAGCAGCTCTAGTCACAGTAGCCAAAAGGTGTAAAAAAACCAAATGTCCATCAATGGTTGAATGGATAAACAAAATGTGTTATGTCTATACAGTGGACTATTATTCAGCCATAAAAAGGAATGAAGTACTGATAGATGCTACAACATGGATGAACCTTGAAAACACTGTGCTAAATGAACAAAGCTAGACAAAAAGGCTACATATTATGTGATTCAACTTATATGACATAGGTAGGTAAATCCACAGAGATAGATAGCAGGTTAGTAGTCGATTAGTTTATGGGAAGCAGAGAATGGGAAGTGACTGCTAATGGCTATGAGGTTTCCTTTCAGGGTAATGAAAAGGTTCTGGAACTAGATAGGGGTAATGGTTGTACAACACTGTGAATGTACTTAATACCCATGTATTGCACACTTTAAAGTGGTTAAAATAGTATGTATATTTTACCACAATTAAAACAAATTAAACCCAACTGTGATTTTGACACTAGTCCATACCAAGAGACATTTGCATACAGTTGGAAAAAATCCTGAAAAGTAATTGTGGATTGTCGGGCTTAGCCCTTTATTTTAGGGAGGAAGTTTAATTTTGTATTTATTTAGGCCCATACCATCTGGATTGATCCCTTGATCATTATATAGTGTCCTTCTTTGTCTCTTGTAACGGTTCTTATTTTAAAGCCTATTTTGTCTGATATGAGTATTGCTTTCAGGGACTTATCAAGGTAAAATTGAACACAAATACAATTGTACAAATATGCAGATGCGCACATCTCTCCAATGAATCTATTCTTTAATGTCTTAAACCATTTAGAAGTGAATAGGATGTGTTTTATACACAGGCCTCCCCCTGATGTACTTTAATGTCTAACTTTTTTATATGTGAGGAACATTCTCACCTGTGAGCTTGCTGACTGTTCCTGAGGTCTTAGTGAAAAGAGAAGGCTCTACAGTTGAGGAGTGGGTGCAGGGGGAGGTGATACTCATTGTTAAGAACACCAGACTTAGAAATAAAACAGGTGGAGGAGGTTTGGACAGGTCTCCCAAGACCAAGTTGAAGACATGGCCATAGATAGAGGTAGCATGGGGGAAGGAGGAAGGGCAGAACAGTGGCCTGGCATTCCAGAGGCCTGGCCTCACCTGTCCCTAACCTGCCTTGTGCATCTAGGATGTTATTTCAATACATGTATATATGTATTATCTATAAAGTTTCATACCTTTCACAAGCCTAGCACCTAAAGTAAACACAAATGGGGAAAAATAAGCACCTTTGATCAAACTTCAGAATATTAGCCATAGCAGTAGTCCCATATTTCTTCATTGAGTTTGGTGTGTCATCCATCTGACATTTCTTAGAATGAGAAACTGGTGAAAATTCTGTAGTCCCCCCAGATTATTGACAAAACATCTGAAGAGTTTTCAAACCTCTGGTAAGAATGATGGCTATGCTCTTTAAAAAAAAATTATATCTCAAGTAGTATTCATTTAGTGTCTCAAGTTGTTATGACCTTTTTCTTTCTTCAACTGACATAAATAAAATGCTACTGAGGCCTCCTTGTTTTTTCTACCACTTCCTCTGATCTACATAGTTAGTGGGAGGTGGAGGTATATTTAGATATATTATTGAAGAGGTGGTTTTGATATATTGAGGCTCAGGTATAAGGCATTCCACCAGACTGTCTTAAGAAAATGTTAGGATTGTCACAATTTCCAACAATCCAGAATGTTCTGTCTACTTGTCAGTGGCAGCCTCTCACCCCCACATACACCTTTCCTTTTTTTTCACTTACTCTTCCTACTACACTCACCATTGGAAATAAGCAGTGCTATGTCTTGCTTAGGCAGTGTTTGAATTCCCTCATAAACACGTGAAAGAGAAGTGCATTCTGTTCTGTTTGTCTGAGGCCCATTGTCTGCTTTCAATTTTGACCCAGTTTCTTTTGGGACTGGGAGTACAGGGAAAATTTAGGCCTTACAGGAGATTATCAATGGATGCTTTCAGGCAGTCCTCTGAGAAGTGTGCCTGAGTGGTAATTACTTGTCTAGGATCCTACATTCACCAGAAGGAGTATAGTGTTCTCAAACAGGAAGAAAAACAAATCTTTGTAGTTTATTGTGAAACTTTCTACTTCCCCCAACTACAAGGACCCAGAAGGCAGGTTTAGGGTTACACCTGCAGGTGTAAAGGCTTACTATCTTTTTTTTTTAATAAATTTATTTGTTTATTTATTTTTGGCTGCATTGGGTCTTTGTTGCTGTGCATGGACTTTCTCTAGTTGCAGTGAGCAGGGGCTACTCTTCGTTGCGGTGCGCGGGCTTCTCATTGCAGTGGCTTCTCGTTGCGGAGCATGGGCTCTAGGAATGCAGGCTTCAATAGTTGTGGCACACAGGCTCAGTAGTTGTGGCTCGCGGGCTCTAGGCGCAGGCTCAGTCGTTGTGGCTCACAGGCTTAGTTGCTCTGCGGCATGTGGGATCTTCCCAGACCAGGGCACGAACCTGTGTTCCCTTCATTGGGAGGCAGATTCTTAACCACTGCGCCACCAGGGAAGTCCTAGGCTTACTCTCTTTATCCCCTCTTACATGAAGGCTTATCTCTGATGGGGGGGTTAGAGCCTAGCCAGACTAATAAAAGTGATGCCAGTGACTTTCGGGGGAAACCTAGTATTGGAATATGGAAAAAAGTCACAACTAAAAGATTTGAATCCTGCTAAAAAAATGTATGAGAACAATAAAGACTCCTAACTTAGTATAGCTTCTTCTATATGAGATATATACTCTGTGATCTTAAGACATTCTCAGAGGATTCTTATGCAGAGAGAGAGCTTAATCCTATGTGTCCATATGTGTGTTGGAAGCAGGGAGATGTGTATAAAAGAGGATGAGGGAGAGAATCAGAATATTAATCGGCTCACAGGACACTCTCGCTAGCATCCCTGGGCTGTGGGCTTTGATGATAGTCACCGTCTTTAATAGCTGGTCTGGCATGGCACTGACCAGTTGGAATGGATGCCAACTATATTGCTGACGCAGAGTCCTGGACAGCCCATTTTGTGCCAGGCTTTCATCCTTTAGCTATCATGTGGGGAAGGGATCCTATAAGAGGAATCCAGGTGGCCATGCTAGTGGCAGGGGGAAGTTAGGTATCACGGCAGTGGTTATTTACCAACCAGTATGAATGCATTTGAATATTTCAACAACCAGTACACAAGCTGCAGGTCTGTGACTCTGTCTGTATCCTGGGCTTGTAAAGCAGTTCTTATCAAGATGTAGCCTACTTGGTATCTAGGACGGCTGGTTGTTGTTGTCGTTGTCGTTATTGTTGTTGTTGTTAGGTGTTTGTTTCTTGGCTAGTATGATTATGTGATCATTTGCTCATATATCCTTGGTGTTCATCTGAATTGCTACCTGGTTAAAACCCAGCCTTTTGTCCTCAGCAGTCTCTATGCCTATGACATTCAGTACAATAGAGGCCTGCTGACTACATCAGGAACCCAAAACTATTTTGAGTACTGGCTTGCTGTGAGTACTTGAGTACTCATCTTACTGCTTTGCGGTGACTATTTCAAAGTGATAGGATGCAGTAAAGTCACTGAGTCTCCAGAGATGTTTTTTTAGGAGAACTACATTGCCTATTTTCAGAAAAGAGCTAAAATATTGGAAGTCACAAAGTTGTTGGTAAGATGTTTGTGTAGAGGTCCTAATAGGTGTACACGCTAGGCCTGGTTGCATGATGGGTGGCTGGAAGGACAGTATTTGAGAGGGGTGAACGTACTAAGAAAGTTTGCAGCTGGGACATCTGATTTCCACAGAGAGGACTTCAGTGTTAGAAGAGATGCTGCCACCTTTCAATCCTGGTCTTAAATGGTGCTTTCATACGCTCCATGAAGAGATACTTCTCTCTTCATTAGGTCATTGCCTTCCAAGTGATTTAATGCGATGTAAAAATAAGCACACAGTTGAATACTATAATGTGGTTAAGCAAGCTGTTTCTGACTGTGCAAGCTAACTTTTTTTCTATTTATGAGAGTGGCTTATGTTATATTATGCATATACTGAGCCATGGTGTGACTACATGATAGCCCTGTGTAACATCAGCATTTAAGGTGGACTGTTGAAATAGATCCACAGGGAAATAAGTTTTCAGCAGGATCCCTTACAGTGCATGAACCATCTCACAGCTTGATTTGTACCTTTACATCTTCTGCTCAATATGTTTTCTTCTCTTGATCCTCATGAACGTCATTCAGTATTAAAAAATACTGTCAGCTTAAATGTTGCATTATGTTTAACTCTAACATGCCCTGTATGATAGAATCTGCTAGAGAGTCAGAGTAGGGTTTGATGCTCAAATGTTACCACTCACCCCTCTTCTTCAGGGTTTGGCTAAATTCGGTATGAACACACAGAACTGCAGTAAATAGGACAAAGTATGTTTTATTTAGGGTTCCCTGATCATGGGTTAGAGTGCAGCACACAGTGTTCTTACCCAGACTTCCCATCTGGAAAAATTGGAAAAATTCTGGAAAAATTGGAATTAGAGAACGAAGACCTTCCTGGGTCTACCAGATAGCAGCTGGTTGTGGAGGGTGTAACTAACTCCCTGGTTAACTGGGTCCAGTGGATGTCAGAGTCTCCTTAGTATTAGTCACACTCTCCTTCCCTAGGGAAGGGCTAGGAGGACCAGAAGCCTTATACAGAAAATCTCTCTCCTAAGGAGGGCCTTGGAAATCCATTCTTGGATGCGTGACTTTGGTGAGGTAGGATTCTGCTTGCACCCCTTCTATCCCAACAGAGTTTATCTCACAATAGTTCATTGGCCTTGTCTAAACTACTTTGAGTTACTTTTCTATGTAACCGAGAGAGTGTACAGAAAGGTCCAGGTTGTGGCTCTAGAGCCATAATGCCAGCTTAAGTCTTCCATAAGGTCTTCCCTGGCTTAGCTAGGGGGCCCCTCTTCTGTGCTATAATAATGTAGCACACTGAGCCCACTCCATCTCTTTTCACTCTGACAGCATTATGTTAAAATTCTTTCTCCCCTTAGATTGTGAGCTTCTTGAGGCCAGGGACCATGCATTGGTGATATAAAATTAGCTCTTAGCATAGTGCCCAGATTATAGTAGGTACTCAATAAATATTTGTGAAACTAAAATGAAAGGCAAATGAAGCCATCTGGTGGAGGTCTTTAAATGGTATGTCTAAGGGTGTGGATTTAAGCCTTTCTGTAATTGGGAGCAATAGCATATTTTGTGAAAAGACATGATTGTCTGGAATATAAGACTAAAAAAGTAATATTTTTTTAAAAGCATAGACTCTTAAGATTAAAAAGGACCTTAAAAATTACCCAGTCCAGCTACACATGTTAAGGTAGCTATAACTTAGTGGTTATTGGGCCTTTGAACACCTGCCAAGGCAGCCTATTCTATTTCCAAATGAGCTAAAATATCTTCTATAGCTTCATCCCTAATTTTTCCTTTGGAGATACCTAGACAGTGTATTGCCTCTCTTCTATATGACAGCCCTTCATTTATTTCAAGAAAAATTGTCATGTCCCCCTGCCCACACTTGCTAAGTGAACACACCCAGTTTACCATTCCTCATATGATAACAATTCAGGGTTCCTTCATTATCCTAGTAGCTATCCTCTAAATATTTTCCAGTGAATGAACACTGCTCAAAAATTGCATTACTAGAACTGAAGGGGATATTTCACGTATGGTCCAGAGTAGAAAGGATTTATTGCTTCTCTAATCCCAGAAGCCATATGCACATTAAACACAACTTACCTTATTAGCTTTATTGATGACCTGGTCCCATCGCTGAATCCCGTTTGGCTTTCTGCTGATGAAAACATAGTCTTTTCCTATGCTGCTGCTTAAACTGGGTATCTCAGCCTCTACTTATGTAATTGCTTATTTGGACCCAAGTAGAGAACGTTACATCCTGCTAGGTCTCTCACACCTGCCAACCCTCTCTGGCTCCGTACTGTGCCATTTGATGTATCTCCTACCTTTCTCAGTACTGTGACCTCTCAGGATTTTATGGGCATCCCCGTATTATTACTGTCTTCATTCAGCTTCATGTGAAAATGTTCAGCTGGATGGGCCAAGGATAGGGTTCTGTGTCAAGCTGCTGGAAATCTCTCTGTGGTGGGTGTCGACTTTGGGAGTGGTTTATGTTTATAAGGTTTACATCCTCCCTCCCCCACACATAATTTGTAATATCATAAGAGACCTTGTAAAATGCATTGTTGAAGTCCACATTTTGGTATAATCAAAGGGAGATATGACCAATTGTGGGTAAAATTTTGCTGCCTTCTGGTGATGGCAGTTTCTCTTTCTGGCTTCTCGTGAACAATCCCTTTAATCAACCATTTTGGATTTTTACCAAGGCGACCTGTATACAATTTTTTGAATCTGCCTTCTTCTTCAGATTGAAAACATGAATGACATTTGCCAGTTCCCCAGTTTTTGGCACATCTTCCATTTTCCACAATTACTCAAGGATTTCTGACAGGGCTGGAGTATTAGCGATCTCTTTTGCGAGGATTCATAATATCTAGGCTGTGCTTCCAAGGCTATGTTTAATTTCACCTGAAGCCTGTTGTCTGATTTTTTCCAGGCCTTGACTGTTGAGAACACAACTTTTCTTTTTGCGGAGTTGTTACATTGTATGTACAAAAGAAAAAAAATCATTTTTATAGCAAAAAATGTCCAGAACACTTCACCTTCGTGAGGCTTTCTAGTTACGTTAAATGCACAAGTCCCAGTGTGTGTGTAGGTTTCTTTCATAAGTGGGCTTCTTCAAGTAATAGAGCTTGTTGTAAGGCTGCAGGTGGCAATAATAGCAAAAATGGCTCTTTGGAAATGCAAAGTTGAATCAAGAAATGGCCAGGACCTGGAATTGGAAAATCAACATCAATTCTAGGGACTGTGCTATCTGGACCCTGCAGTAGCAGCAGTAGTTCACTGACTCCCCACCCCAGCACTACGCCA
>NW_020185324.1:4536568-4561922 GCF_003031525.2 Neophocaena asiaeorientalis asiaeorientalis | reverse complement strand
TTCCTAGAGCTGACCTCAGGCATAGTTTATTTCCTCAGCTCTTTTCTTTGCTTTATCTTTTACTTCTGTGCTACAATTTATTGACTCTTTACCTCAGAATTTACATTTACCCATATTTTTGGCTTGCTCAAAACTTTGCCTCCCCCATGGCATTTTGTGGGCTATTTCTTACCCATTCTCTTGTCCAGGGAGACTTTTAAGATGGTGTTTGGAATAATTTAGGAACAGATCTGCCCAAAGACTTCAAGACATTAAATAATCTATACTTGTCCTAGTAGAACCGAATATTCCTCAGGTTTTTGCTTTTCTTTTCAAACAGGTATGCGAAAACTTGCTAATTGTGTAACTCTGTGACAATATCGTGAGCAGTAACTTGTCAGTCATGCCCACAGTCTCTTTCTGAGGGTAACTGCTCACCTTCTGGACCACCATGTTTTACTCCACTTGACCCTTGCTCAAATATGGCTGACTGTATTACGGGTACGCAACTGACCCAAAGACAGCAGTCCATAGGCTGGCCAGCAAAAACCTCTTCCCACACAAGGGTGAAATGGGCCAGTCAGATTCCTTCTATCTGGAAAGGAATTCTATTTCTAACTGAAAAATGGGAATAGGAGCAGGCAAACAGGAGCTCAGAAGATGAAACCCACAGAGAGACCGTGAAAGACAAGAGAAAGACTAGGTGCTGTTTTCCTGAGGGAAAGGGGCAAAGATTATTTAATGTCTCTCCCAGTCTTTGGGCTGATCCATATAATCATATGCATAAGTAAATACTTTATGGCCGTTTTATAGAACTTGGCATGAGTGGATGGAGAGCGGGAGGTTTTAGGTAGAGTTAGGAGCCACACACACTCCTACTTCATTCTGTTGTAGGAGCTCCATTCTCCTCTGGAGTAGATCAGATTCTTCTCTCATCTCCTTTCTACTGGGCATCCCCAGGCAGTCTCCCAGCTTCTCTGGGATACTGAAGCATACCTGCCAGTTTCCTCTTCTGTGCCAGCCCCTATTGGTGATATTTGTCTGCTTTGCCTCTTGGCCCTTACCTGTGCTCTTAACAGTGCCCAGCGTGCTGCCTTCCAGTATGGGTGACACCACCTTGCTGCGGTGCTGGCTGGTGCTCCATGTGCTAGGTTCTGCTGCTCCTGCAGCTGCTATACCTGGGAGCCGTGTCAGAGGGTACCAGATCCTGACATTAATTAAAGTGGTGAAGGCTGATTTTACTCAGTAACTATTGTAATAGAGGAAAAGAGACTCCAATATAGAACTGGGCACAATTCTAAATACGAAGACACATGGGACTTCATGTACAAGGAGGAGGAGGAGCAGGTCAATGGATGGAAATTACTAAAAGGAGACAGCAAGGGTGGGGGGTTTCTTGCTTAAATGACTTAGCAGGATTCTTGCTACAACTGGACTAGACAAGCCGAAGACAGGACCCAAGGATGAAGCCTGGTTGAAGGAGGGCTCAGAGGAACCTTCGTAAGGTTTGGTTAAGGAGAGCGTCTTTGCCAGCCCTCAACCCACCACATTTTTATTGGATTTCTGGAACTACAGATGAACTGAAGCTGCATCTTATTTTTGTCTTGAATGAGATTCTCTTCTCCCTTTTGTGTTACTTGGTTACATTCTCCTAAAGAGGTACTGTGTCAGTTCCCAGCTCAAACATGGTGGGAAAATATGTCTTTGCATTTGTTTCTTCAGGCTTCATTCACAAGCCCATGGCTGCCAGGACTTGCTGGGTGAGAAGTTTTTCCTGGGAGAAATCTGAGTAATAGACAAAATGCTGTACTCAAAACCATGTCTTCTCAGCCCTGTAACAGCTGAGGCATTGTTTGGGACTAAACTTGTCTCTACCCTTGAGATCTTCTGTGAGAGCCCCTCTCTAGCCCTTCCTGCAGACGGACCCTAGTGGAGTTGTCAGCCTGACAGTCACCTCAGATCAGCCACACCCGAATACCACCTGGGCATCCAACCAAGGCTAAGCCAGAACTACTCCCCACCCTCTTTAGTACTTGGAAAAGAAGAAAATACATCGAAACCTAATGCACTTCACCCTGACACCTGCCTCTAAACTAAGAAAACTGCATTTACTTCTTAACACTCTCCAGTTTATACTTTAAAAAAATTAATTCTGACAGAACCACCTCAGGCCTGTTTCCAAAAGAACTGAAGTTTTACTGAAAATGATTGGAAAGAAAGGCACAAATGAATGTTTAAAAGAATTAAAATGCAGGCGTTAAAGTAGGACTTTGAGTTGGGGCTGTGGGGAGTGGAGAGGGCTGAAGAGAACCATGGCTGAGTGTATTGTGGCACTGAAACTAGGGGAGAAAAACCATTTTTGGTTCTCAGTAGAAGAATGGCCATTTCTTTGGATATTTCCAAGATTGCTGCTCTTGAGGTTTGCACTGCTTTTTCACTGCACCTTTTTTCTTTTCAAGAAACTGCTAATGATTTGGCATCCCGCACATAGCTGCATTCTCCTTATAACTATGTGTACTTTCAAGTCTTTACTCAAATTCAGTATAATTTATTTCAGAAAATCATCTTTCAGGAACATGGTATTAATTCAAGAAAGCTCTTGCTGCTTTTATTGTCACTAAAAGCATATATTGTTTTTCACAGAATACCGTCATTTGTTTGTATTTCCCCACAGTTTTTATTTTGGGGAGTTTTGTTCTGTTCTAGTGGTACCTGAAGTGATTTTGAGTGTTTGCAGCATGATGTTAATTAACCAAATGTTTCAACCTGGAACTTTAAACACCTGGGCTGACATAAACTGCTTTGAATCAGTGTGGAAATCGTTGGAACGGTGGATGTTGAAGATTTGGGGTAAAACACAGTAGATGGTAAGAGATTTTATGCTCTAGTCATTTTTTAAGGCAGAATAAAAGCAGATGAATAAGTGTCGGGCTCGGTAGCAGAGTTTGTTCTCAGCAGCAGGCATGTCTTATATACTAATGAGTCAGCCATCAGCAGCTCCCAGCATCTGTCTGGATGCAGAGAGCATAGGTCTAGTTTATGTTTGGCTGAAATATGACCCTGTTCCCATTTCACTTCTCTATTCTGCCTACCCTTCAGCTTGATAAGTTAAAAAACTTGGATAGTTGCAAATGAAGAGTCAAGGCTAGTCATGGGAATTGCTAGGGCAAAGGATTTGGGTACCTAAATCCTTCCACTTATCCTTTCTTCCCTCTGAGGAATTCTGACCGACAGAACATATGCAATAAGAACCATATTTGAATGGAAAATGAAGCACCGTTTTATTAATAACTGAGCAGGCACCTGATAAGCTCACATAGACACCTGCACAAGAAAGGGGGCTCTGGTAAGGCTGAAGTGAACCAAAATGGCTGTGCCTGTGGAGCAAACCTACCCTTTCTTCCATCCAGTCTAAGGTACAAGAGCTAAAATGGATTGAGAATAGTTGATTTGTCTATCGCAGGGTTTCTCAGAAGCAGCGCTAATGGCATGTGGGATAGATAGTTCTTTGCTGTGGGAGCCGTCCTGTGCATTGTAGGAGGTTTGGCAGCATCCCTGGCCTCTCTCCTCAGTAGATTTCAGTAGCAAGCTTTCTGCACCCTTGTTGTGACAACCAAAAAAGTCTCCAGACACTGCCAGACATCCCCTGGGGGCAAAATTGCCTCTAGTTGAGAACTACTGGCCTATGGGAAGCAGACCCCCAACTGGTCTGGGTTTCCCAGTGATACGTAGGTTATAAAACACAAGCTTAACCATGGACCCATGAGGAGAGGGTCTAGAATAAGATTTTTTAAATTGAGTACATAATATGATTGAAGTGCTTTCAAACAGTGGTTTCCAAATGTTACCTATTAGAATCACCTGGGGAGCTTGTAAAAATCCTGATGCCTTGGCCACACTGCAATGTCAATTAAGTCACAATCTCTGGGGTGGAGCCAGGCCCTCAGGGTTTTTTTTAAAACTTCCAATGTGCAGCCAAATTTGAGAACCAGTGCTTTAAAGTACAGTCACTAGCAGGACATGGCCAAATTGCCTGACTTGCAAATATCCTGTGTAATGAACAGCTTCTTGCTGTTATTCATTCTACATAACTGGTGAGTAGTTCTCAAACTTTAGCTTGCATCACAATCAGCTGGAGGGCTAGATGTTGAGAAAGAAATCTTTCTGATTCATTAGGTCTGGGGTGGAGCCTGATGTTTTGCATTTCTGAAAAATTCCGAAGTGGTCTTGATGCTGCTGACCAGGAACCACCTTTGAGAACCACTGCTGATCACCGTCACTACAACCCTTTTACCTGAGGAGCAGTGGTCCAACTGTCCCGAGTCAACAGCACCACCCAATGACAGACATGGAACCATCTACCAAACTTCACTAGTCTTCATCTCTCTTCATCTTCTTATAGTTTTCTCCTTTTTTCCATCTTTCCTAACTCACAGCCCACATCGTTCCACTGAAGGCACTCCGTGATTTTAGTCAACCTTAATAGTCCTCAGAAGTACTCAGAATTTCTATTCAGAAATTTCACATGCCTTCCATACGCTTATTCGTTGAATCCGTTTTTCTTCCTTTGCTAGCATTTAAAAAGTTTAGGAAAAGACCTCTTATTTAGTTTTATTGTTTTCAGATTGCCCTTATCTGATGATACACTGTCAGTGAGGATTTCTTCCATTTTCACTGTAGCATGTTGTAATACTTTGTTATTGAAGTAGATTTTGAGGATTAACTTAGAAATCTAACCGTGATTTTAAAAATATGAATTAATTTTGACAAAATATCTTTGGAATTAGGAGACTATATATTCAGTGTAGCGGGTTGTTTTTTTTTAACCTGTTAGATGCAAGGCTCCATAGTTTAAACATATTATTTAAAACACGATTGTCTTGCTTTAGAAGTATCAAACTCTTTGAAGACCAAGGCCATGACTAACATGTCCCTATTTATGTCTCCCATTAAAATGACTACCCATTCAGAAATAGAGATGGTGTTAATGGGTAGATATTTGGTCAGTTAAGTACCAGGGCTATGCCAGGGGCTTGTCTGCAGGATGACCAGAGGATGTCATTTTATTAAGGAGGAGGTCTCAATTACCAGCTGCTTAGAATCCTTTGAAGCAGGGCTGCCTGCCCTTGTCTTGCCTCTTGACCCACAGATCTTCCCAGACAGTTTGAGATGGACTGGCCCTGTGTTTGGTATTTGCCCATTGGCTTTGCAGACTCAATTTCTCATAGGCATTTCTACAACCCTATCAGAAGCCATTTGGATGGATTTCGAAAAGAAAATAATATGTCTTAGGAAATATAGTAAGAATTAACATTGGACTGGGAAGCCAGAACTGGGCTCTCTCTAGTCCAGGCTCTGGCACTAACTAGTAGTGTCACCTTGGACAAATCACTTCACTTATCCTGCTTTCATCTTTCCGGTCAGGAAAATCGAGGGAATTAAAGCAGGCAGTCTGTAAGTTCTTCTCTAGTGCTGCTACCCTGTGATGATGTGAAGTTAGATATTCTGTAGGCTAGAGACCTATGGGAGCCTAACTGCTTCTGTGAAGTGTGGGCTTCTTTCCACAGTCAGTAACTCAGGGTAATACATTGTGTGGAGGAGGGAAAGACATGAACAGAGAGTGTTTACAGCTTCTCCTTGTTGCCTTTTAGCACCTGAATAATACTACATTGAACAGCTAGGGAAAAAAACCTTTGTTTTTCAATCAAGCTCTTGAATTTTAGTCCTCACAACCAAATTTAATATATGCAAAAATACCTTACTGAATGACAGTGCTGGAACCTCTCCAAAGGATAGCTAAGTGGCCTATTAAATTCCATGTTAAGCAGGTAGAGTGTGGAAGCACCCTAGGTGTGAAAAGGGTCCTTTAAAATGTTCCTTCTTAACTTCTCATCCCTTCTTAACTCCCCAGAAGTTAAGAAGGGATGAGAGTAAGGTCTGGTGCCCAAGCTTGTTACATTGGTTTTCTTTTTTCCCTGAGTTTGTAAGAGATGAATGGTTCCCAGTGTTGTGGCAGGCTCTCCAGCTATGCTCTGGCTCACAGTGAAAGAAGACGTGGGGTTATCAGGCAGTTCGTCAATTGTGTAAATTAGTCTGCCTTGGAGATTAGTGGAGGAGAAAAGCAGGTGATCAGAGTTATGAGGGAGTCCGGTGTGTCCTCTTCCTGATTTTTCCCACAGATAAGATCACTTGTATGCATAGTATTTAATATATATAAAGGCTGGGTCCCATGCCTTTAAGAAATCAGGATTAAGGAAGCTGTATAAATGTAAACTTTGAAGAAAAAGAATGAACAAAAGAGAACTGGAAAGTTGAATACATATGGCCAAACTATGTCACAAGCCAAAGGACCAGTCATCTTTATAACATGCTAGCACAGTGGCTTACAGAATGGATTCTCATGCATACTCCTAGGACAAAAACACTAAAGGGACATACCCAGGAAATTCCTTTTCCTTAAATCAGGTTGAAGCAGCATATTGAGACCTGGGGAATCGTATTAGATTTCACCTTTAATCTCCCAGACGTCAATCTTTTTACAAGTGGTCATTCTCAGAAAGGTACAAGTCGGGAGTGCTTTGGCATTGAGTTCCAAAATGGCCTTTATCATCTTGATGACAATTTTTCCAATTTAGTTAACAGTTTATTCAGTTGTAAAACTATAGTGACTCACGTAGAGGTTTCCCTCTGTGTCAACAGCGAGGATTTTCAGAGCTTGGTAATGAGTTGGACAACTTTTCTGCCGCACTTCAAAAGAAGTAATCAATCATGGGATAATATTTGTAGAATGTCAGAACTGGAATATGGCCAGATGCTAATCATCCTCAAATAAAACCCTTGATTAATTACAAAATGAATTATCCAAAAGTGACAAAATTTACTTGGGCCTTATTGAAGTTTTACCAGGTTACCTGCTCCATGCCAGGTGAACAGGAAGTGGGAAAAGATGTTCTTCTCCTTCATCAATGTTCAACTTAAAACAAACATACAAACAAAAACAAAAAAGCTACAGAGCTCACAAAAGATGGATGAGAGACCCTGTAAAAGTTTCATCCAATGAAGTGATTTTTTTTTGTACTTCCTGCATTTCATATCTTCCCTGAATGTGGGCAGCTGAAAGGTGTTTATAAAATATTTCTCAACACCAAAGTGAAATTTCTCCACAGCAGTCATAATAATAGTTCATTAAATAAATGGTATAAAAAACTGCTTGAACATTTCACAAGCATAAATGAATCACAGCAAGTCTTGGAGAGATACTACAAATTAATTAAGTGACCACAAGGACAGGATGAAAATCTGAAATTTGAAATTCAGATTTTGTAGGGGAATTGTAGGAGAATTCCAGCTATGAATCCCTTGTCAAGGTTGTCATCTGATTTTCTGCCCCTGAGAGGTTTATTGTTTATTGTTTATCTCCTGTTGCTTGGGTCATAGGTTAGGTTACGCCTGGGCATGTGAAAGTTCTGACAGAATCCATTGTTATTGTGTGTGTGTGGCGGGGAGGGGTGCACCCTGCAGCGCACAGCATAGTACCTGGCTTATGGGATAGTCACAATCCATGTATTTATGAAACATGTATAACATTACTTCTTTAGATAAAAAATTTACTCATTTATTCCTCATGATAACCCTATCAGATAGTCACTCTTAACCCATTTTACAAATGAGAAAACTGAGCCTTGGAGAGGTTAGTAACATGCCTAAGGCCATAAAACTAGGAAATGACAGAACTAGAATTTAAATCCTGGGCCATGTGGTTTTAGAGTCTGTGATCTGTGATCCTATGCTGTGTTGTTTCTCTCAATAAATCTTCATTGAAATAAAAATAAGTCTTGTCTATGAAGAGTTTATAAAGCAAATTCACATATCATTTCATTTGATCGTCAAAGTACCCAGTAAGGAAAGCATAGCTATTCCCATTTTAGGATGGAGAAAACTGAGGCTTGGACAGGTGGATGATTTTTCCAAACTCACCTGGCTAGTAAGTTATGGGGGCAAAAGGTTGGAACTTGGATGGCCCATGGCTTGAGCTCTGGCTTTCTTTCGGCCTTAGCTGCAGTGGAGTAGTAACTGTTATGAACCAGGGTCCACTGCACTCTTCCCGTTTTATTTCTAGCCCCCTCCACTGGTTTTCACTTCTCCTTGAGGTCAGTAGTTACACTCAAATGAAATGAGTGGGGAGGGACTTTTGCATCAAAGCAGGTTCCTCCAAATACCAGCTTTTCTGCACTTTCTCTTGGTATGTCACCAATCTCTAGTATAGTTTTCTCCAACTCCTGCCCCATGCACAACTAGCAATCACTTATGGTGGGAATGAATTTGGGAAGTCAAAGTTAAGTAAACAATTCTTAAGTAGTGCTCTGTTTACCGGATACCTGGTTCATATCTGGACCTCAGTGCTTAAGGCTATAGCTTCAGAGTACCATAGCCCCCACCCCCATTTTTTACTGTGTCACCCTTTGAGTCTCAGGGAGCAAACTGCTTTCTTGTTTCAGTCCTGTATCCTTCCCTTTAGACTATGGACAGAAACTGTAACAAATTTTGGCTGAGTTCTCCACTTTTTTCCCCCATAGGAATCTTACTTTCAATGCAAGTTGTCAATCATTTCTCAAAAACCTAATCTTTATTTATATGTCTGTCTACTTATATGCCATCTTCTTCCATAGGAGTTGAGGTAAATTAAAGGAAACATAAAATAATAAAATACAAGGAGAAAGTAGAAAATAAAGATTGGAGAAGATAGAAATTAGAATAGGGCAGGAGTTGAGGATAAAGAGAGATTTGACTTCTAGCTTTTTAGCCAGAAAAAAACAAATAAGAGCAAAAACAAAATGTGAAATGCAGTGAATTTCAGAATTCTTGTTGATGAAGAGGAGGATAAAACCCTTTAACTCAAAAGGAAAATTCTCACTTGAGGCTGCTTTCAGATGGTAATTCCCTATGAAAAGCATTGTAGGTACTGTGGTTATAAAGATGATCTTGAATCTTTCGGTCTAACAGGTGAGACAGGCAAATTGAAACCTATGGAATAAAATAAATGCAGCTCAAGGGCAAGTCAATGGGAGCGCCTAGGAAAGGAAGATCCATTTTGACAGGAGATTCCTGGTTGAGCTTAGAAGGAAGGATTTGATTTTGATTGAAGAGAATGAAAAGATGGGCATTCCAGCCCTAGGGAATGGAATGAGCCAGACCAAGGTTATGGGCTTGTGTTTGGGGTGGAACAGAGAGACAGTCATTTGGGTCAAGTATAAGAAGACCAGTGTGGAAGGCAAGACAAGAAGAGAGCTTAGTATGAACCTGTGGCTTTTAGGAAGCTGGATGATTTCTGCGGAAGGGCTGTGTCCTGACCTTGCTTGGGGACGTTCATTCTGGCATCAAGGTGAAGATTGTGTCACAAAAGTGAGGGGCTGAATGAAGGGAGATAAGTTAGAGCACTGCTGCAGTAACAGAGAAGTGACCAGGTCCCAACTAGGCCAGTGGCAATGGAAATGAAAAGTAGAAAATGGAGAATCTATGGGAGCTAAAATTTAAAAGATTTGGCCAAATGTGGAGGTTAACTAGAAGACAGATAGGAAGGGCAACAGGAGAAAGTTAGGAGGTAGGTTTGGGGTATGCTCAGATAATCCAGCATGCAGAGATCTGACTGAATCTTCTGGAGTCTTTTCTACTTTTGTTACAGTATGATACACTGGTCAAGAACTTTGAGTTTGGTTGACTAAACCTGGTTTTGAATCATGTCTCACTAGCTATGTAATCTTCCATAAATAATCCAAGCCTTCATTTTGCCATTCGTAAAATGGGAATAAAATCTGCCATAAACTGGTGTGGTAAAGATTGAGGGAGAATGTGCACATTTGGAAAACACTTAGCACACCATGCAGCTGTAGTAAGCAGTCTTATTGGGATCATTTCTACTCCTGGTACTTTCAGGCTGGTCTTGGGCCTTCTCTTTGTACTTCTGCTCTGTTTTCTCATCTGCCATTCTGTTGCAAACATACATTTCTCAAAACATATTCAGAGCCTCAGTGTCCTGGCTCACCTAGCAGTAATAGTACACACAGCAGCATGGTGAAGTCAAGCACAGTCTTGCTGCTGCTAGAGTATCTGAAGTGATGAAGACCCTCAACATTTGTGTTTTGGCCCTACTCACCACTAGGTGAAGAGGAGAGACACTCTAGGATACCAAGTGACATTCAGGTTCTGAAGGCAAGACTTTGCACTCTGTGATGTGAGGGTCTGCACTGCTAAAATCTTCAACCAAGAAGTGCTCTGGGTGAAGTTAAAGTGCCCCTAAGGACAGAGAAGCAGACACTATTGAAAAAGGGAGTGCCAGGATTTCAGTGTCACTTGGTTTCCCAGACTACTTCTTGAAGACATGTAAATGTGACAGCCTGCAAAAGCAGCAGCAAAAGTGACAAGTGGTAGAAATTGTGATGTGGTCTTCTGTGAGTCCCTGAGGGCAGCTAACACTAGGAGAGTGTCTCTCATGGGTCAGTGATTTGTTATAACATTCCTAATTATCAGGCGTTGTCAGCTGAGCTTCTTATTGGGAAATTCTCTTTCTAATTAACATATCCCTGCTCTGAACATGCTCACAGGTCTCTGCTAATTCAAGGAACAGTGGAAGAAGGTACCAGGAGCTCAGCTTTAATTGAAAATGTAATAATTAGACTGTGGAATCCTACTTTTAATTGATAGAGCCAGATGTTCCTTGGTGTCTAACTTATTTTCTCATGATGTTATGCCCTGACAGAACTAATAAAATTTCTGGGAATCTGTTACAATTTTTAAAAAGTCTGTGACTCAGTCTCAGTCCAGAAGTGTAGATGGGACCCATATCATTCCACTTGTCTTGGATCCTTTGCTTGAGTTGTTGGAGAACTAAACAAGTCCCTGTGTTGTCATGCACGTGAATGGAATGTTATTTCATCTGAAATAGCCTACCTTCACTTTCAAAGCTGGTTAAGTAGTATATTAAAGGACTGACAACTGCCAGACACAACATCACCCTTCAATTTGGACAAAAGGGGCCCTGTGCCAATCCCATACTTGAACTTCAATGTGCATATGAATCACCTAGAGATTTTGATTGAGTGGGTCCAATCAAAATCCCAGTGGGGCCTGGGATTCTCCATTTCTAGTAGGCTCCCAGGTGGTGTTCACTCTCGTGTTGGTGGAGCACACTTTTGAGGAACATAGCTCTGAAGGACCCCACTCTGGCCCTTCTCCATCTTCTCCCTTCCCTGTGGGATAAGGAATCCACAGATCCAAGGAGATGTGCCTATCCACAGCCTGTGCCCCCTCCTTCTAGACCTTGCTTTAGGTACTTAGAGTGCTAGAATTCCCTGCCCAAATGGCCTAGCACCTTTTTCTAGAGTCTTCTCTGACCTCCTTCTCAGGTTCATTCACCTGAAGTGGGTGAACCCCAGGTCTGAGGAGTTGCTAAGGGGCAGCTGTTGTGGATGTGTGTTCAGTGCCCCTTGTGGTATAATATAGAACTGAGGTGGAAAGAAGGGGAAAAGTCAGGGTATGGGTGGCTCTCCTGGCATGGCTCTATTCTAGTGCAGAACCCTGAGAAGTTGAAGAAGTCTATGTTCAACCTGGATTCCAGCCTCAGATTCTTTGAGGAACTTAAAAGGAGAATGCCATTATCAGTAGAGACTGGGGGCGTCTTGTGGACAGGAGTTGCCTGTCTTGAATTGGATGGGGTGAGCAGATACTTCATGGCATATGATATATGGGCCTCCATTTGTACTCTTGCTCCTGTCCTACAAATGTTGGGGTAGGTCTAACTGGAAGATGCCTTATGACCCCAACAGAGAAAGATCTTCATCCCTTCATCATTTGATATTTTGCATACATTTGTTTTCCTTGATACACATTAGAAATATGCATATTTGTTATGCTGCTCTATGGTATACAGTCCTACACCTTTGTTTTATGGGCCATTCTGCCATCCTTAAATATATTTATCAGCAGACAAATTCTTTTAAAAGTAAGATTTTTTTAAAGTTATAAAAATTAATACAAAATTTTAAAAAATTATTATCTGAGGAAGAAAATAAGATGATATGCTTTTACACTTTATGATTTTGGTAGATTTCAGTAAAAGTTGGTTTTTTTTTTTTTAATTTTTATTTATTTATTTTTGGCTGCATTGGGTCTTCGTTGCTGTGTGCGGGCTTTCTCTAGTTGCAGCGAGCAGGGGCTACTCTTGGTTGCGGTGAGCAGGTTTCTCATTGCGGTGGCTTCTCTTGTTGCAGAGCACGGGCTCTAGACGCGCAGGCTCAATAGTTGTGGCTCGCGGGCTCTAGACCACAGGCTCGGTAGTTGTGGCTCACGGGCTTAGTTGCTTCGGGGCATGTGGGATCCTCCCGGACCAGGGCTCAAACCCCTGTACCCTGCATTGGCAGGCGGATTCCCAACCACCGCGCCACCAGGGAAGCCCCTGCCATCCTTAAATATATTTATCAGCAGACAAATTCTTTTAAAAGTAAGATTTTTTTTTAAGTTATAAAAGTTAATATTAAAAAATAATAATAAAAATTTAAAAGTTAATATAAAATTTTTAAAAATTATTCTCTGAGGAAGAAAATAAGATGATATGCTTTTACATTTTATGATTTTGGTAGATTTCAGTAAAAGTTGGTTCTTTATGGTTAGACTAGTGAGGACCGAAGTTCCCAGCTACAGATACAGATTATAGGAGCGATGCTGAGTGAAAGGAGTGAAGGGCCTTCTGCTGAACCCAGCACCTTGTGTTCTGCTTTAAGTTTTCATCTGCACTTTTGAAACCTCCTTCTGTATGCAGTGAACATCTGTGTTAAAGGACCCTCAGGCCCAGCACAGCAGGCACTCTTAGCAGGACTCAAGGCTAGGATCTAGCACTTCGGATGGGGATCTCCCTAGGTATCCCTTGCTGCTCAATGCTCCTGTGCTGCCTCTGTCTGAGCTTCTGAACACCGCACCCTTCTGCCAAGGTTGAGAGGGCCTCCTGGGTTCTTTGGGATTTGCTGAACTTGACCTTCTATCTAT
Source organism: Neophocaena asiaeorientalis asiaeorientalis (assembly GCF_003031525.2). Lineage (NCBI taxonomy): Eukaryota > Metazoa > Chordata > Mammalia > Artiodactyla > Phocoenidae > Neophocaena > Neophocaena asiaeorientalis. The sequence continues at coordinate 4,548,905 of NW_020185324.1, read as the reverse complement.
CTAGATTCGGTATCTGCCAGGCTTTTTAGGCTAGTTGAGTCTAGGCTTCTTGCCTCCTATATATTGGCATGAAAAATGAGAGTTTAAAGAGAATGATTTCAAACCTTTATTGGGTCACTGAAGAGAAAGAGACTGGAACCACTGGAGCAATTTCTAATTGATTTCTCAGTTGAATTGCTTATTTGTTTTCTTTTCACCTTTATACCTCTGGGGGTAGTTCTTTCTTTGGCACCTATGAGCAGTTTCTATTTCCTTTTTTGCCCCCTCTTTGTTTTCCTTTTTTCTTTCTTTAATCTTTTTTTTTTTTTGACATTTAAAAATATTGAAGTGAGAGCTAACACCTATTCTTCTCAAACTCTTCCAAAATATAGCAGAGGGAGGAACACTCCCAAACTCATTCTACGAGGCCACCATCATCCTGATACCAAAACCAGACAAAGATGTCACAAAGAAAGAAAACTACAGGTCAATATCACTGATGAACATAGATGCAAATATCCTCAACAGGGCTTCCCTGTTGGCGCAGTGGTTGAGAGTCCGCCTGCCGATGCAGGGTACACAGGTTTGTACCCCGGTCTGGGAAGATCCCACATACCGCGGAGTGGCTGGGTCTGTGAGCCATGGGCGCTGAGCCTGCGCGTCCAGAGCCTGTGCTCCGCAACGGGAGGGGCCGCAACAGTGAGAGGCCTACGTACCGCAAAAAAAAAATAATCCTCAACAAAATACTCTCAAACAGAATCCAACTGCATATTAAAAGGATCATACACCATGATCAAGTGGAGTTTATTCCAGGAATGCAAGGATTCTTCAATATACACAAATCAATCAACGTGGTACACCATATTAACAAATTGAAGGAGAAAAACCATATGATCATCTCAATAGATGCAGAAAAAGCTTTCAACAAAATTCAACACCCATTTATGATAAAAACCCTGCAGAAAGTAGGCATAGAGAGAACTTTCCTCAACATAATAAAGGCCTTATATGACAAACCCACAGCCAACGTCATTCTCAACGGTGAAAAACTGTACAGCTGGAGGAATCAGGCTCCCTGTCTTCAGACTATACTACCTCAAAGCTAGAATAATGAAGACAGTATGGTACTGGCACAAAAACAGAAATATAGATCAATGGAACAGGATGAAAGCCCAGAGATAAACGCACGTACATATGGTCACCTTATCTTTGATAAAGGAGGCAAGAATATACAGTGGAGAAAAGACAGCCTCTAAGTGGTACTGGGAAAACTGGACAGGTACATGTAAAAGTATGAAATTATAACACTCCCTAACACCATACACAAAAATAAACTCAAAATGGATTAAAGACCTAAATGTAAGGCCAGAAACTATCAAACTCTGAGAGGAAAACATAGGCAGAAGACTCTGTGACATAAATCACAGCAAGATCCTTTTTGACCCACCTCCTAGAGAAATGGAAATAAAAATGAAAATAAACAAATGGAACCTAATGAAACTTAAAAGCTTTTGCACAGCAAAGGAAACCATAAACAAGACCAAAAGACAACCCTCAAAATGGGAGAAAATATTTGCAAATGAAGCAACTGACAAAGGATTAATCTCCAAAATTTACAAGCAGCTCATGCAGCTCAATAACAAAAAAAACAAAAAACCCAATCCAAAAATGGACAGAAGACCTAAATAGACATTTCTCCAAAGAAGATATACAGATTGCCAACAAACACATGAAAGAATGCTCAACATCATTAACCATTAGAGAAATGCAAATCAAAACTACAATGAGAAAAAAACAAAAAAAACCCCAAAAAAACCCAAAAACTACAATGAGATATCATCTCACACCGATCAGAATGGCCATCATGAAAAAATCTACAAACAATAAATGCTGGAGAGGGTGTGGAGAAAAGGGAACCCTCTTGCACTGTTGGTAGGAATGTAAATTGATACAGCCACTATGGAGAACAGTATGGAGGTTCCTCAAAAAACTACAGATAGAACTACCATACGACCCAGCAATCCCACTACTGGGCATATACCCTGAGAAAACCATAATTCAAAAAGAGTCATGTACCAAAATGTTCATTGTAGCTCTGTTTACAATAGCCAGGACATGGAAGCAACCTCAGTGTCTATCAACAGATGAATGGATGAAGATGTGGCACATATATACAATGGAATATTACTCAGCCATAAAAAGAAACTAAACTGAGTTATTTGTAGTGAGGTGGATGGACGTAGAGTCTGTCATATAGAGTGAATTAGGTCAGAAAGTGAAAAACAATTACTGTATGTTAACACATATATATGGAATCTAAGAAAAAAAAAAAGGTAATGAAGAACCTAGGGGTAAGACGGGAATAAAGATACAGACCTACTAGAGAATGGATTTGAGGATATGGGGAGGGGGAAGGGTAAGCTCTGACAAAGTGAGAGAGTGGCATGGACATATATGCATTACCAAACGTAAAATAGATAGCTAGTGGGAACAGCCGCATAGCACAGGGAGATCAGCTCGGTGGTTTGTCACCACCTAGAGGGCTGGGATAGGGAAGGTGGGAGGGAGTGAGCCGCAAGAGGAAAGAGATATGGGAACATATTTGTGTGTATAACTGATTCACTTTGTTATGAAGCAGAAACTAACACACCATTGTAAAGCAATTATAGTCCAATAAAGATGTTAAAAAAATATTGAAGTGAAATTCACATAACATATAATTAACCATTCAGTGTGCAGTACGTTAACCTATTCTGGACATTTAATATAAGTGGAATCATGTAGTATGTGATCTTTGGCCTCTTTCAGTAACCTTTTTGAGGTTCGCCCACATTAGCATGTGTCAGTACTTCGTTTCTTTTTATGCTGAATAATAGTCCATTGTATGTATGTACTACATTTTGTTTATCCATTGATGGACTTTTGGCTGTTGAGTAGTGAGTAGTGCTGCTATGAATGTATCTGTAGAAGTATTTGTTTGAATACCTGTTTTCACTTCTTTTGAGTGTATACCTGGGAGAGGAATTGCTGGGTCATATAGTAATTCTATGTTTAACTTTTTTGAGGAATTGTCTTCCACAGGGGCTGCACCATTTTACATTCCTATCAGTAATGCATGAGTGTTCCAGTTTCTCCGTACCATTCCCAGCACTTATTTTCCATTTTTACTATAACCATCCTGGTGGGTGTTTGAAGTGGTATCTCATTGTGGTTTTGACCTGCATTTCCTTAATGACGAATTATGTTGAACACCTTTATGAGCAGTTTCTTGATGTCGGTACATGATGTTATGATGTCAGTGAGTAAGATACAGTTCGTAGTGGAATATTTGAACGAAACAGACAGCTCAGCATTTCTTGCCTCATCCTAGCTTTCTGTATGGGCTGTGAACCTCTTGGTGAGTGCGAGTTACATGAACTCTTACTGCCATGCCATCAAGAATGGTAGGGAGCCACCCATGTTGGTCCAGTGGGAAGAAAAGACCTGTTGGTCATTTCTAATTTCTATTCCTGAGGAGCAAATAGTATTAGAGTTGGCTAGATGAGAATTTTTAAAATTTATTGTCTGAGGATCCTAAGGGTTTCTGTGATTGTTTTTAAAGTACTGAGGAGGATATCAGTGCTATTTAAGTTTTAGATGTATTTTTGGGAAATTACTGGTTTGTATTTTAAGTGTGAGTGATGGCAGTTACTTTCAGAGTTAAATAATTTTTCTTCTTACTACAAAATACACTTCTTCTTGATGTCCTCACAATCTGGTACCACACTAGAAAGCAGATATGATGAGTTTCATTCAGATACGAATGTGTAAATTTTCTCCTTTTTGTTCTAAAGTGTTTGGATAAAGAGTAAGAAGAAAAAAGAGCCCAACACTGTCCTAGCAACATATTGACATTGCTGTCAGTGTATTTATTTTTATAACTTACTGTCCCTTTGGCTTAGCTGATTAGCTGCAGTATCCTGCATTCCTGTTTGCCTTTTGCATGTGTCAACATTATTAAAAAGTTACTTGATTCAAAAGCAGGCAGATGTAATCTGTGGTGTTGGGATTCAGGAAACAGGTTATTGTTGCAGGAGAAATGGCTGGAATTGGGCCACGAGGGGGCTCCTGGAGGACTGGTTATAATCTTTTCTGATCTAGGTTACATGGGTGTGTCACTTTGTGTAAATTTAGGGAGTTGTTCCCTTATGATTTATGCTCTTTTCTGTATGTATGTTATACGTCAGTAAACGTTTTATTAAAAAATAAAAAGAGGGAAAGAGCCCTGCTTCTTCCTCAATGTGCTGTATGTTCTGGATTGTAATATAAAGGCTGCATGATTTGAGAAAATGGGGAAATCTTTGGTCCTGATAAAGGGAGAAAAAAGGAAGGAAATTGATTTTGGGGAGTCATGCATTATATTACATAATGCATTATCTCATTTGGTCTTCACAGCAATCCTGTGGCATTGTATGTTATACCCATCTTGCAGATGGAGAAACTGAGACTTAGAAAATTTAAGAAATTTAGGGAGGCTCATCTAGCTTTCTGTAATGGAGTCAGGAATTGGCCCTAGAGCTGATGTTGCAAAGTTCTCTACAGTACATGGTGTCTTTGTAATCTAGTCAGTGTTCAATTACTATCTCCTCCTTTGTAATCTAGTCAGTGTTCAATTACTGTCTCCTTAATAGGTGAGGGAGTTAATTAGGAGAAGGAAAGTGCTATGCTGCTCCTCTAGTGTGGATCTGGTTTGTGCTGGTTTGGTCTGGTACAGTTTGCAGATGGGTCCTTAGAAATGGAATTGACAGGACCCCCACCCACTAGGTTCCCCTTTCTCTCAACTCTGAGCTAGTCTTCAGTTGGACAGAGCTGAGCAATCTTGAGAGATACTGACAGATTGACGGCCTGCTAGCCGGAGTGTACCTGTCCTGTGAGGGTTCCACCAGGGCTCTTCTCATTTAGAGCTGGGTGTCTGAATGCCTCGACCTTCTGGAAACTGGCAGGAATAATGGACTGGTTGGGACGCTGAATTGAACAGGATCCTAGTGAGCTGTCAAATGTGATTGCTGAAATGGTTTCAGTATGAGCTTATCAGACTGTTTAGGAACAGAGAATAAGCACAGTACATGTTATTTATGGCATTCACACTTTTGCAGCTAGAAACAAAATATAGCATGTCCCAGGCTCAGATTTAAATTAGAATATTCTGGCGTGCACAGATTAACTGAACAATAGATTTGAAGGATAAGAAAGAGCCTCAAATTTAGAGGAGGAGAGAGGGAGAGACAAGCAAGAGCCAGAGTGAGAGAGATTGAGGAAATGTGTCTAATTTTACAGTGCAATTTGAAAATGTTTCAGTCCTCAAATGAACTGGTTGTCCTTTACCAACTGTGGGAATGGGAAAGGCATTCTAGTATATCCAATTGTGAACTATTTTAGTAAAACTCCTGCTGTGAACTACTGCTGAGTTACATTGTTTTATTGTGGCTTACAGACCTGTTTAGGTAGATCTTTCAGTATCTTCTGTAGTTGTTTTAGTGACTTTGAAAGGACTAAGGTTTGTTCAATTAAATAGATGTGTCCTGTTAGGCAGGTTACTAAAATTGTATTCTGGTGGATTGTTAACTACGTATCAGTGAAACTGATTATAGTGTAGCAGATGAGTGTGTGTTTGTGTCCTGAAGATTGGTTGACTTGTATTTATTGTTGAGAGAAAGATGGGGCAGGTTTGAGATTTGAAGTAGCCTCACTGCTGACCCCACCCCCACCTACCCTGCAGGCATCTGGCTGGTGTGACCCACCAACATATGTCCTCAAAGCCTGGGAACCCAAGGCATTTGGAGTCAGGTAGACCCAGCTTTGAATCCAGCCCCACCTTTTACCAGCTGTGTGATTTTTCTCTTTCTCTGAGTCCCTCTTCTCATTTGTAAAAGAGTGATAAAACCTAAGTTGAAGAGAGAGTGTGAGAATGAAATTAGATAATATTTACAATGCCTGATCAATAAATGTTAATTTTTTCACTCATCTCCTTTCACCCCTGGTAATTTGAATGGATGAAATAATACTGGTAAAAGTTTAACACATATTTTAAAAATAGTCTAATAAGTATGCTTAAAGAAAATGGATGTTAAAATATCTTCTTGTTGGGAGGCTCTTAGGTTTGGAAGTTCATTACAAAATGATTAATATTTTACTGCGTTATTTTATGTAAACTGCATTGTATATACTGATGATTTTTTTCTTATTTGCATGTTTGTCTTTGTGTATACATATATTTTATAGATACAAAATATATAATATACATTATAATTATATATTTTATATATATAAATAATATGTGTGTATCCTTTTTTGGGCCACCTCAAATGTTTTTTAGAAAATGGAAGACAATAAAGAAATTTAAAATACATAGATTTTTATACTTTTGATGAGCTTTCACACTTAAATGCATATTAATAAAACTGCAGTCATTGTTGCTTTAGGATTACAGAAAAGCATTTATTCACATACACAATGATAAAAGTAATTGTGTATTTGCTAGGAAAAAATTAATGGACCTCTGTTTATGGGGCTTAATAATTGAGACTGTTTGACAGCGAATCTACCGGCTTATTGTTTCTCAATAACTACTAAATGGGTAAACCCTCTCTTTGCAACTAAAATAGTGATGTCCTTGCCATCCAGGGATGTTGTGGGCCTGCTTGGTGAAGTACTTGTGCATTTATAACCTTGATGTTGGAAGAAAGCCTTTTTGGCTGTGTTAGGCAGTTGGGCTACTGTGGTTATATACCAGAGACTGGGTAGATTATAAACAATATAAATTTATTTCTCATAGTTCTGGAGGCTGGGAAATCCAAGATCAAGATTCAGTGTCTGGTGAGGGACCGATTCCTTGTTCATTGACGGCCGTCTTCTTACTGTGTCCTCACGTTGTGGAAAGGGCACAGGAATTCTCTGGGGTCTCTTTTTAAAGGGCACTAATCCCATCCATGAAGGCTCCACCCTCATGACCTAATAAGATCCCACCTCCAAATACTATGATAATTGGGGATTAGGTTTCAACATATGAATTTTGAGACGGACACAAACATTCAGTCTATAGCATAGGCTAACCATATTCTTGGTTTTTACTATCTGCAGTTGATAATGTTCTTGGGAACTGTGATTTGACCCAAAACATAAACAAGGGTATATTATATTAAAATTTATTCCTCTCTACCATGACTTTTGTTTTTAAAAATTATTTGCAACATTTTATCCTAATTGCAATACAGGATAACACAAGTCTTTTTCTCTATTGATTATTTCAAAAAAAGAAAACTGTTTCATTTACAAAACTCCCCATGGGCAAGAATCATGAATTATGTATGCACAGTATATTTCTTACCCCTGAATTCTTAGAAATTTTTATTTCCTTTTGAGCTGATAATAAGGCCTCCATGGGCTATTGAATCTTCTTTAAATTTTTAATTATATGAGACTCGTGATTAATTTTATCTTTTAATCTAAAAACGTGGACCAAAGCATTGTATAGATGGTCTAATATGTGGAGACTTCACTTGTTCAGCCATTCATTCACTTATTCATTCATTTCTTCTTTCAGCAAACATTTGTTGAGTATGTTCTGTTGCTCATTGCTGTGTTTAAGTGCTAGGAATCCAGTGCTGAACAGGACAGGCATGGCTGCTGCCCTGTGGAGCTTACCAAACTGTAGGGGACGTGAACACCAGTCAGAAAATCACTGGACTAAATTTATCCTCTCTGTGATAAGCAGAAGGAAGCAATCTAATCAGGAAAGTTGAGGAAGGCCGTCTGAAAAAGTGACAGTTGACCTGAGATACGAAGGAAGAATAAACGTTAAGTAGTTTCTTGCCTATGAATTCAAAGTCCTGGCCTCCATTTTGCCCATTTGAATCTGTACAGTCTCAGCAGCAATTATAAGGAGCACACCTCCTCCCCTGCACTCCTGTGTAGTATGAGGCAGGCTGTCTATACCATACACTCTGAGTTCCCCCACAACTAATCTTTGTGAGAAACATGAGAAGTGAGGAGACAGAGTTTTCTGGGCCAACGTTTAGTTCTACCCTAATTAAATGTAAGCAGTGGCCACATGGAGCAGCCCCATCTGTGCCTGCTACCTTTGCTGCTCCAAAACAAATGGGGCTGATTCAGGAATAAGTGTGTTCCTACAGGGATGAAAATAAATAAATAAATAAATAGGAAAAGAAAGAAAGAAGAAAAGAAAATTAATTAATCCACTCCTCATAGTCACTATCATGACCTTCATTTTTTGTTTGTTTGGTTTTTTGTTTGTTTGTTTTTGCAGTACGCGGGCCTCTCACTGTTGTGGCCTCTCCCGTTGCAGAGCACAGGCTTCAGACGCGCAGGCTCAGTGGCCGTGGCTCACGGGCCCAGCCGCTCTGCGGCATGTGGGATCTTCCCGGACCGGGGCACGAACCCGTGTCCCCTGCATTGGCAGGCGGACTCTCAACCACTGTGCCACCAGGAAAGCCCATGACCTTCATTTTGATTTTTGATGTGATGACAACCATATCTGCAGCTGATACAACCATGATACTAATTAGAATGGAAACATAGCACTTTTGATAAACTTTCTCTTTGAGAAGGTTTATTTAATTTCTCTATACAATCTCAGTCTGAACAGCTACAGACAGGCTGGGGGGCTGCATGGATTTGACTGGATGAAAGCAAGTGACCTCTTTTTGGCTCTCGCCATCATCACTTTGGGAAAAATTAACCTTCACTGAGTAAGACGTACTATAAAACTGTGCTTCTTAAACCATGTGTGGAGGAGGATCAGTTTTTTTCTTTTTGCATTTTAAGCCACTGTAAATGGAACATGGCCCTCCTGTTCATGGCTGGATTCACCAGCTGTGTTTGACAACACTGGACCTGGTCTGTACCCTGCTCTATGAGCTTCTCAACACTCTTAATTTCTGTACTTATCTCACTGAGTGTCAGTAACAAATAGTTTGTGACCCAGCACTGGGTCACAAGCATAGTAATCTTAATGCTTCTGTATCAATGAGAGAGCAATGAGGTGGAAGCACATCCAGAGCTGAGAAAACTTTCTAGTTGCTGACCTCTTGTGGGCTAAATTCTATTTCATCTTCTTTCCCCTAATCCTTTGCCTTGTAGAAAACCTAAAGTTCAAGCTCAGGATTGCCATGCCTTTCAGAAGCAACACTACCTGTATGGCCCACACGACGTACCATATTCCTCAGCACAAAGAGGGTTTTGGAGAAGTTCTGAGACTTAGAGTCCTGAGTTTTTGTCAGTCCTTACAGGCATACCTCATTTTATTGTGCTTTGCTTGATTGTACTGTGTATTGATACTATAATTTTCACAAATTGAAAGCTTGTGGCAACCCTCCACTGTCAGATGATGGCTAACATTTTTTAGCAAAAAAGTACTTTTTAGACTAAGGTATGTCGTGTTCTTTTAGACATAATGATATTGCACAGTTAGTAGACTACAGTATAGTGTAAACATAACTTATATGCACGAGAAACCAAAATATTCTTGTGACTTGCTTTATTGTGATATTTTGCTTTATTGCAGTTGGTCTGGAACTGAGCCCACAATATCTCTTAGGTATGCCTGTATGTGTTTAGGAACAAATGCGAACATTTCCTTGGTGACACTTTTTTAGGGTCGGTTGGACAAGCTAGCAGGCTCACTCTAATCTGCTTCCAGGATGTCTTTGAAAAGCAATGAAAAATATCAGAATGGAGTTACATTTAGATACAATTCTCTGAAGAGTTGCAATGCCTAATGCTGTGCTCTGAACTGCACAGAATTTAAGCTAAAAATGAGAACTTACTGTTGACTATCAGGAGTTTAGAATCTAAAGTAAACAGTGTAGATAGCTCAAACTATATATTGTGTCAGATAAGGGCCGGGCAGTTTCACAAAATTTTGAGTATTTTTAAAAAAAGATTTGATAACTGGAGTTTAGTATGCACATTGTTTCCTTTAGAAACCCTTATAGTTTATTTTCAAATTTATTGAGGTATAATTTATGTATATAATAAATTATATCCTTTTAAAGAGAGAATGCAAGTTGTTTCACACCTGTATATGCCCATGAAATCATTGCTCCAAACAAGATACAGAGAGCATTTTCATCACCCCCAAAAGTTTCCTTATTCTGCTTTGCAATCTGTTCTTCTCTCAGTCTGCGATCCTAGGCAACCGCTGATCTGGGTTTTGTCACCATAGATTAGTTTACATTTTCTAGAATTTCAGATGAATGGTGTCTTACAGTATGTACTGTTTAGTGTCTGGCTTCTTTCTCTACTATACGTGTCTTGAGATTCATCCATGTTGTGCGTCTCAGTAGTTCATTCCTTTACAATGCTGAGTTGTATTTCATTTTATGGATACAACATATTTTGTTTATCCACTTTCCTGTTGAACTGTTACCAGTTATTGACTATTGTGAATAAAATAGCCATGAATATTTTTGTACAAGTCTTAATGTGGACATATGTTTGCATTTCTCTTGGGCACATACCTAGGAGTTAAATGTCTGGGTCATATGGTAGGTATACGTTTAACTTTTTAAGAAATCAGGACAGAGCATTTTTGGGTAAATTTAGCCACCAAGCAATGCATACACATTTGCATTTTAGAAAGTTTAATTTTTATACATGAATGGATAGAATCAGGTTGGGGGGGTAAGGATTTTCTGTAAAAATGAATGCTGAAATATGCTCTTATAAAATAGACTTTCAGAACAGGGAAAACTGAGATATGAATAGAGTGAATTCTAGTCATATAGTTATCAAACCAAGCACAGGACCTGGGGCTTGAATTCCTCCATTTCCTAGTTATGTGACACAGACCAGTTGCTCTACCTCTCTAAGGCCTCCATTTGCATATCTGTGAAATGGGGATGATAGTAGTGGAGTGACAGTTCAGAATGTTGCTGTAAGAATTAAATGCAGAAGTCCAATGGTCTTACTAGCACAATGTCTAGGCATAGCAAGTCTTCAGATACTAAGTTGTTGACATCTCTGTTGTATTTAAGAAAGCATCTGAACAAAACCATCTGAGAAGTGCATAAGCTGCATTGGAGACAAAAAAAAAAATTGAACTGCAATTCAGCATGTTTTGCTTGTGATTAAATGTATCTGATTTCTGCTCTTTGACTAAGCAGTGCACCAGAATTACTACTTTAGGAGCTTCAAATTGTAGAAACACGTTGCTCCAGATAAACAGAAAAGACCTGAGTTGCTTTGTGAATTATCCAAGTGATGCCCAGCTGGTCACATCTTGAGTTCAGGAAAAAGTACAGACAGCCTGGCAAGTGCTTCAGCAGCTTGCTTCTGACAGAAAACCAGAAGCTCCTTAGAGCTTGCTCAGGGAAAAACTCTAGGCCCTCGGGTGTATTTTGTTAGGAACCTGGAAAGAGCCTCTTTATGTTAAATGCAATGTTACATTATATTAATTAAAAATGAGATTCTAACTGTGTTAAATTGTTGAACAGGAAATTTGACTGGGACACAACTGAAGCTTGTATTTGTAAACCACAAATAAATAATGGGTAGCCATCCAAGGCTGAAGTTACCTCATGTCAGGCAGATCTGAAGCTACATATTGCCATAGCTGTCGTATTCTGTGAAGTTGTGCTGTGTAGAGGATGAAATCTTGTCTCTATCTGCTGGTGACATTAACTCATTAAACTAAGCATTAGTCAGATAAATTTGGCCAGGAGGGGTTTTGCAAAGAACAGAGATAAATTTCTTATTCAGTTGCATCAAAACCACCAAAAAAATGTTATAAATTATTTTAAAAAGAATATGAATTAGTAAGTTAGGTTTATTCTTTGAATTATCATTTTTTATTTCATTGCAAAAAGTTCAGAGTTAGATATCTGAATTATAGTGCCTAACTTGGGCAGAAGTTAGAATTAGTAAGCCTAAAGATTTCCATGCAGTTACTCAATATATTTTCATATGTAAAAGTAAGATATATATATATATTTTTTTAATATCTTAACATACCTCTGGATCAGGAAGAGTATTTGTCTTCATAAGAAATGAGAGAGCAAAAAATAATTTGAACCTTTGGAATATATAAAAAAATTTTTTAAACATCTTTATTGCAGTATAATTGCTTTACAATGGTGTGTTAGTTTTTGCTTTATAACAAAGTGAGTCAGCTATACATATACATATATTTCCTCAAGACCATTCTCTAGTAGGTCTGCGTCTTTATTCCCATCTTTTTTTTTTGGATTCCATATATATGTGTTAGCATACGGTATTTGTTTTTCTCTTTCTGACTTACTTCACTGTATATGACAGACTCTAGGTCCATCCACATCTCTACAAATGACCAATTTCATTTTTT
>NW_020185324.1:4486353-4536397 GCF_003031525.2 Neophocaena asiaeorientalis asiaeorientalis | reverse complement strand
TAGCTGTCCAGTTTTCCCAGCACCACTTATAGAAGAGGCTGTCTTTTCTCCATTGTGTATTCTTGCCTCCTTTATCAAAGATAAGGTGACCATAGGTACGTGGGTTTCTCTCTGGGCTTTCTGTCCTGTTCCATTGATCTGTATTTCAGTTTCTGTGCCAGCACCATACTGTCTTCATTACTGTAGCTTTGTAGTAGTACAGTCTGAAGTCAGGGAGCCTGATTCCTCCAACTCCGTTTTTCTTTCTCAAGATTGCTTTCGCTCTTGATTTCTTTCCTTCTGCTAACTTTGGGGTTTTTTTTGTTCTTTCTCTAATTGCTTTAGGTGTAGGTGTAAGGTTAGGTTGTTTATTTGAGATGTTTCTTGCTTCTTAAGGTAGGATTGTATTGCTATAAACTTCCTCTTAGAATGATTTTGCTGCATCCCAGAGGGTTTGGATTGTCGTGTTTTCATTGTCATTTGTTTCTAGGTTTTTTGTTGTTTTTTGTTTTTTGCGGTACGCGGGCCTCTCACTGTTGTGGCCTCTCCCGTTGTGGAGCACAGGGACGCACAGGCTCAGCCGCCATGGCTCACGGGCCCAGCCGCTCCACGGCATGTGGAATCTTCCTGGACTGGGACACGAACCCATGTCCCCTGCGTCGGCAGGCCGACTCCCAACCACTGCGCCACCAGGGAAGCCCTTGCAGGTATTTTTTGATTTTCTCTTTGATTTCTTCAGTGATCTCTTGGTTATTAAGTAGTGTATTGTTTAGTATTTAATGTTGTCCCAGAGGTCTCTGAGAGTGTCCTCAGTTCTTTTCATTCTTTTTACTTTATTCTGCTCTGCAGTAGTTATTTCCACTATTTTATCTTGCAGGTCACTTATCCGTTGTTCTGCCTCAGTTATTCTGCTATTGATCCCTTCTAGAGAATTTTTAATTTCATTTAGTGTGTTATTCATCATTGTTTGTTTGCTCTTTTTTTTAAAAAAAAAAAAATTTATTTATTTATTTATTTATTTCTGGCTGCATTGGGTCTTCATTGCTGTGCACGGGTTGTCTCTAGATGTGGTGAGAGGGGGCTACTCTTTGTTGTGGTGTGTGGGCTTCTCACTGCAGTGGCTTCCCTTGTTGCAGAGCACGGGCTCTAGGCGCTTGGGCTTCAGTAGTTGTGGCACACGGGCTGAGTAGTTGTGGCTCGCAGGCTGTAGATCACAGGCTCTGTAGGTGTGGCTCACGGGCTTATTTGCTCCGTGGCATGTGGGATCTTCCCGGACCAGGGCTCGAACCCATCTCCCTTGCACTTGCAGGTGGATTCTTAAGCACTGCGCCACCAGGGAAGCCCCTATTTGTTTGCTCTTTAGTTCTTCTTTGCCTACTTTTTAGAGGGTTTTTATCATAAATGGGTGTTGAAATTTGTCAAACGCTTTCTCTGCATCTATTGAGATGATCATGGTTTTTCTCCTTCAGTTTGTTAATATGGTGTATCACATTGATTGATTTGTATATATTGAAGAATCCTTGCATTCCTGGGATAAACCCCACTTGATCATGGTGTATGATCCTTTTCATGTGCTGTTGGATTCTTTTTGCTAGTACTTTGTTGACGATTTTTGCATGTATGTTTATTAGTGATATTGTCCTGTAGTTTTCTTCTTTGTGACATCTCTGTCTGGTTTTCCTATCAGGGTGATGTTGGCCTAGTCGTGTTCTGGTGGATGAGGCTGGATCTTGTCTTTCTGGTGGGCAGGTCCACGTCTGGTGGTGTGTTTTGGGGTGTCTGTGGCCTTATTATGATTTTAGGCAGCCTCTCTGCTAATGGGTGGGGTTGTGTTCCTGTCTTGCTAGTTGTTTGGCGGAGGGTGTCAAGTACTGTAGCTTGCTGGTTGTTGAGTGGAGCTGGTTCTTGGAGTTGAGATGGATATCTCTGGGAGATTTTTGCCATTTGATATTACATGGAGCTGGGAGGTCTCTTGTGGACCAATGTCCTGAACTTGGCTCTTCCACCTCAGAGGCACAGCACTGATGCCTGGCTAGAGCACCAAGAGCCTGTCATCCACACGGCTCAGAATAAAAGGGAGAAAAAAAGAAAGAAAAAGATAAAATTAAATAAAGTTTTTAAAATAAAAAATAATTATTGAAAAAAATGTTTAAAGTAATAAAAAAAGAAAGAAAGAAAGAAGAGAGCAACCAAACCAAAAAACAAATTCACCAGTGATAACAAGCGCTAAAAACTATACTAAAAAAAAGAAAGAAAAAAAAAGACGGAAAGACAGAGCCCTAGGACAAATGGTAAAAGCAAAGCTATATAGACAAAATCACACACAGAAGCATACACATATACACTCACAAAAAGAGAAAAAGGGGAAAATATGTATATATCGTTGCTCCCTAAGTCCACCTCCTCAATTTGGGCTGATTTACTGTCTATTCAGGTATTCCACAGATACAGGGTACATGAAGTTGTGGAGATGTAATCCGCTGCTCCTGAGGCTGCTGGGAGAGATTTCACTTTCTCTTCTTTGTTCGCACAGCTCCTGGGGTTCAGCTTTGGATTTGGACCCCCCTCTTAGTGTAGGTCGCCTGAGGCCATCTGTTCTTCGCTCAGACAGGACGGGGTTAAAGGAGTAGCTGATTAGGGGGCTCTGGCTCACTCAGGCCGGGGGAGGGAGGGGTACGGATGTGGGGCCAGCCTGCAGCGGCAGAGGCCGGCGTGCCGTTGCACCAGCTTGAGGCGCGCCGTGCGTTCTCTCGGGGAAGTTGTCCCTGGATCCCGGGACCCTGGCAGTGGCCGGCTGCACAGGCTCCCCGGAAGGGGGTTGTGGATAGTGACCTGTGCTCGCACACAGGCTTCTTGGTGGCGGCAGCAGCAGCCTTAGCGTCTCATGCCCGTCTCTGGGGTCTGTGCTGATAGCCTCGGCTCGCGCCCGTCTCTGGAGCTCATTTAGGCTGCGCTCTTAATCCTCTCTCCTCGCTCACCGCGAGACAAAGAGGCCAAAAAAAGTCTCTTGCCTCTTTGGCAGGTCCAGCCTTTTTCCCGGACTCCCTCCCGGCTAGCCGTGGTGCACTAACCAACCCTTCAGTCTGTGTTCACGCAGCCAACCCCAGTCCTCTCCCTGGGATCTGACCTCTGAAGCCCGAGCCTCAGCTCCCAGCCCCGCCCGCCCGGGCTGGTGATTGCTGCTCGGCACCGCTGTGCGGGAATCTCTCCGCTTTGCCCTCCTCACCCCTGTTGCTGCGCTCTCCTGCTTGGCGCTGAAGCTTCCCCCCTCCGCCCCCCGCAGTCTCCGCCTGTGAAGGGGCTTCCTAGTGTGCGGGAACCTTTCCTCCGTCACAGCTCTCTCCCACTGGTGCAGGTCCCGTCCCTATTCTTTTGTCTCTGTTTTTATTTTTATTTTTTTTTGCCCTATCCAGGTTCATGGGGGAGTTTGTTGCCTTTTGGGATGTCTAAGGTCTTCT
The DNA here is from genome assembly GCF_003031525.2 of Neophocaena asiaeorientalis asiaeorientalis. NCBI lineage: Eukaryota > Metazoa > Chordata > Mammalia > Artiodactyla > Phocoenidae > Neophocaena > Neophocaena asiaeorientalis. The sequence continues at coordinate 4,532,960 of NW_020185324.1, read as the reverse complement.
GCCAGTGTTCAGTAGGTGTTCTGTAGGAGTTATTCCACATGTAGATGTATTTCTGATGTATCTGTGGGGAGGAAGGTGATGTCTGCATCTTACTCTTCCTCCATCTTGAAGCCCCCTCTCAGGTTTATTCTTTGATAGTCTACGTTATCCAGTTTGAACCAACCCCCCAACTTGATTTTTATTCTTACCATAGATAATACAGGATATATAGTCTAGTATAGCAAATTATGGTATATATATATACACACACATACACACACACATATATACACACACTATATATAATATAGTAAAATTGTTAGGTAGCAGTCTCAGCAACCTGCAAGTCCTTTCAAGGACTTATCCAAGAATTGCAGACGCTCAGTTCCTGTTACTCTTGAAAAAACTTTGCATCAGACCTGTGTCTTTTTTAATCCCTACGACCCACTGCTTACTCTAGTGCACAGAAATCTCTGAGCTGCTGTATTTTTGGCACTGTGAGCAGGTGGAAGTTGATTTGTGGTGAGTGTTACTGTGGCTGTGATCAGGAGATGCGTGACCAGTATCATTTGCTTATATCAGGGTGACAGCAAGGGAGAATTTGAAATGAATCCACCATGTGTGCTGCTGCTAATTATTTACTTTGTTCAATGCAGCTTGGCACTAATTCTCACAATATCAGACATTTATAATCTGGTGCTATGTAAATGACTGGGGAGAAGTCTGAAAAGTGTCTCATAGCTGGAAGCTCAGGCTTATTGGGAAAGTTATTAAATCTCATGGTTAAAACCAAGGTGAAAAGCCTGGTATCAGAATCCATGTTACTAAATAAGTGTTTGGTGTGTGACTCTCTTCCTAAAGATCTTAGACTGCACATGAAGCCAACCTGATTGGTTTAAAGGGTGAAAAGTCCCAAAGACTTTTAAAAAAAATTATGTTTCTCTAATACTAAGAAAAGGATTTGGTGAAATTTCCCTTAAATTGACCAGATGTTTTGGTATGATATAAATGTAAACAGACAATGGCATGCTTGGTTTGAGAAGGGCCTTGACAACTCAAGTCCTTGTGAGGAAGAACTGCAGTTTACTCACATACAAGCCTCTTTTATGCCAGTTCTAAAAGCAAATAAATGGACTTTCCCATCTATTACCTACCTCTTCTCACCCCACGCTGGCCACAAGGGCCCCTGTTCCCCCTGCACACAAGACTCTCTCCTGACTTAGCATCCTTGCACTGGCTGCTCCCTCTATGTGGAAATGCCCTCTGCCCTCATCTACTAACTCTCACCTCCTTCAAGGCTTTGCTCAAATGTCGCCTTCTCCATGAGGTATACCTTAGCACCTGATTTAAAATGGAAACCCACACTTTCCCTGCTCTAACTTTCCTTTTTTACTATAGTGTTTACCAACTTTCAGCATGCTGTAGTATTTACTTACTTACTGTGCTTCCTGCTTTTTATTGGCCTTTTCTCCCCATACCTCTCCCTGAGGGCAGAGTTCTTTGCTGTGTTGTTCACAGATGGGTCTAAGTGGCACATAATAGGCACTCAATAAATATTTGCTAAGTGAATAAATTTATGGTATGAGCACTGGGAAAAAAAATATCTTGGGTGGTAAGGTTGCCAGACCCTGAGCTGTCTGATGTAATCCCAGAGATGTGCAGGCAGAGTCTGTTCCTATCTTTGAATTTCTTTGCTAGATGCATGATGTCAGGCAAATGACTTGACCTCCTGGGCCACCATTACTTTCTGATAATCCCTGGGGATTCTTGTGAGGGGCAAAGAAGTCACAAGTATGAAAGCACTGTTTAAACATCCTGTATAAACTTTGATCCTGTGTTACGGAGTTTTAATGTTCCAAAGAATCAAGATTATTTCTGTTTTCACCAAATTCTTAACTATCATGTTTTATGTTGCATTGAATGAATCAAACTAGCATTTATTGACTGCCTGCTAGTTGACACTGTGCTGGGTACCTTCCACAAGTCACCTCATTGCTCCTCACCACCACTGCGTGAAGTACCTGCTCTTACCTCATCTGCAATAGGAATTAAAGGCCCAGAGGGGTACACACAGTAAGTAGGATGTCTTGAATTTGAACATCAGCCTGTGTCATTCACAGATTCTTCATGTTTGTTCCTCTAAGCGAGAATACATGATTCTTCTTTTCTAGTTAGGAAAAATTGCTCTCATTAGCTTACTGCCGTTTATATTCTGTCCCCCTATCATAGTGATTCCTGAGGGGCATGTATCAATATCACTGGGGACACTCTTTTTCCAAGTGTGTACACCTGCCTCCCTGGGGATTGGGCCTCATTGCCACAGCTATTACTGAGGGGACTATGGGTTTAGGTCGAAGATAGTTTGAGAGCTATTGCACTTTTGATTTGAAAGCTACTCTCTTAAGTCACCCTCCGTAGCTTCTCCCTTCTCTGAGCCCCCTAACCCCAGTCAAGTTCCCAATTATAGCTAAGAATCTGTGAAGGCCCTGATATTTTAGCCTGTTTTACAGGCTTAATTTAATTCAAAGATGATAAACTGTGACTTAGAAAGAACATCCCAAGTGTTCCTTTAATTCATGAAAAAACAACCAGCAAAAGAGGTGATTCATCTTATTTCCTTCCTCAGTGACTTCTCTTTCAACTGTGGGTTCTGGGAACAGGTCTGTGTATCCTCCCCAGGGCTTCCTGAGCCAGCTCTTCTGTTACTGGCGAGGGTGGATGAAGAAGTACAGCCAAGAACTTACCTCTAAACTTCAACCTAATTGTCCTATTTTTATATTCAACATCCCTCCTATTAAGACAGGACAAAGGTCACAAACAAGTAGCCAAGTTTATTTCAGTTTCATCCCTCCCTCCTTCCCTCCCTTCCTTCCTTTCTGCCTTCCTGTCAGGATACACTTGAAATTTTTGATTACTTTATAGGAAGAGTTTTGTTTCTCTATCAGTCCAAGCATGCAAAAATCATGTGTTTATGAGGTTACCCACAGCCCTGACATGTAGCCATGTTTTCATATTAGAAGTAGGCTCCCTGGGGGTGAGGCTGGGCCCAGGGGACAAGGCCTGCCACATTGGTTGGTTGGGGAGCAGCCATGTTAAAAAAAAGATGGTGCTTTCAGTCAGTTTGGTCAGTACATCACACAGTCCTACTGCTAATGTTCCAACTGCATATTGAACTGATTGACCTTCGCATTCACACAATTTCTGCTGAATATTTTTCATCAGTCTTAGCACCCATCCTTAAATATTGTTGCTAGCATGTATTTTGAGGAGGGTATGTATTTTCCTCCTGCAACTTCTCAGCCTTTTCCACCAACTCACTTTGTTACCAGGCTATTCATTCACAGAGTTCTGTCTTTGCTTGTGGTACTTCCCCTATTGGGAATCCCCACGAACTTCAGATCTTTGCATCTCAACCCTAGCCACCTTTCACAGCCTCTGTCTGATCATCTCTACTCTGGGAAGATTTCTGGGACCGCCTGAAAGCAGAGGAGGTTTCTACCTTCTCCAAACAGTTGTCCTCACTCTCTGTCCCTCATGTGATATTCGTATACTCCCCGTGTTACTTGTTTGTGTGTGTGCATGCATGTGCCCACAGATGGATTGCTGACTTCTTGAAGGTAAAGACAGCATATCTTCTGTTTATTTCATGGCATCCAGCACCCAAATTGCATCATCTGTTGGGTGAAGAAGTACATAGCACCTGCTACTCCCTGCTGCAGAGTGAAGATTAGTCAAGGAATAAACAACTTCTTGAGCTGGTTATAGTTACTAACCTAGAACTAAACCAGCATCTCTTTTTATTTTTCCAAGCAAACGGCTGCCACTATTCAGAGACAAGCATAAGGCTAGCTTGTCTAGCCAGCTGGTCTTGGCAAATATCTAAGTGGTGGTGTGTTGGGAAGAAGACTGAAACAATTTAGTGGTTTCTGAAAGGTAAAAGGTTTTCAGAGGGGGAAAAGGGCCAAGCTGCCTTTTTCAGAAGCACTCAGGACCAGATGACAGGCACATGATGGCCGATTGAATGGTTGTTCCTCGATGTTGGAAGCATTTTGCAATGTGATTGTTCAGCTTATGGATCGGGTATCAGAAGATCTCTCGGGCTGCATTGCCCAAGAGTGAGACCTCAGCAGCTCCTTGTGCGGTTTAAGTGTTTGTGTTCCCTTTAGTTATCATCTGATCATATGCCAGCTTGTAATGAGATTGTAGTGGCTTTGCACAACAATGGAGTCCTCAAAAGGCTGAGAAAACATGACAGAAACGGTGAGTGGCAGAATCCTTAGATCTCTCATTTAATGCTGGTTGATTGAGTGCATCCATGTGGAGGAGGTCTTTCAAGTCAGCATCAGAGCAGAGCAATTTCAGAAAAACATCAGAGCCTTCCCCAAATGAGAAGGCATGGATGGGCAAAGGCACTTTTTTGCAAACAAGTTCAGAAATCTCAAGGCAGAGGAGTTGTATTGTTTTTCAGCATTAGGGAACCTTACTGTCATTTCACGTGAAATCTTCTAAAAATGCCCCTTTGGTGTTTCTGGCCTGATGTATTATGGTGAGTTCATTCAGCCCCTTTGTTCTGTTTAGGAAGATATACTTCTTCATATTTATTTAGTGTAAAGTGGAAATGAGAAAATAAAGGAATCACAAAACTTAAGTTCCCAGAAAGAAAATGAGATAGTTTGACCAGGAGCTCTTTTTCAGTAACAATGGGGATTTCACTAGTTTCTGATACACCTGACTTCATGGTTGACTCCATGTAAAATAGCTTCAGATGTGTGAAGCTTTTTATTGGATGACAGTGCTGCATGGCCACTGACTTTCTGGGTGACTGGTGACTAGTGGTTGGGGTCAGCCAGTCATTCACTGCACTCAGTTTACTTTGTTTTTGTTTTGTTTTGTTTTAATATTTATTTATTTATTTGGCTGCACGGGGTCTTAGTTGAGGCATGCGGGGTCTTTAGTTGCAGCATGCAGGCTCTTTTAGTTGTGGCAGTTCAGTGCATATAGCAAATGAGAGTTCCCTTTGTCTTTTTTAGGCTGAAAGTATTTTGTGGTTAACATCTCATTAACATAGCTTGATAAGACAATGACGTTATCTTGCTTTTGTATGAGCTTCCAGGAAAAGCAGTGTGGTGGAAAGAAGATTGATGAAAAGGTCAGAATCTTTATCTGGAATTTTCTCTTCTAGTTCTTACTCCCTCATAAACCCCATGTCTGCACATGTCACCCTTCCATGATGTGGTGAACTAACTTTAATTTATCCTTTTGATTTCCTCTCAAATATCACTTCCAGGGAGCCTTTGCCTGATTTCCAGGTTAGGTCAGAATCCCTATCATGTGCTCTCATCATCAGACACTGTGTTTCTCTTCTGTAGCTTTTGTCCCACTTGTAATAATTTAATAATTCTTTAAATAGTTGTTTATTATCAGTCAAATCTATTAAAATGAAAGTTCCATGAAGGAAAGGTCTATCATTGTGTTTTCTAATGCACAGTGACCTCTTCTAAGTATAAAAGCAGTCCATGAATATTTATTGAAGGAGTGAATGAACAGTAAGTGAATTGTCCCAGGTCTGCCATGATTCAGCCCTGTGATACTGGGTCGGTTATCCAAATCTTTCTTGGTCTCAGTGTGTACATCTGCCCTTCAAAGGCACTGGACTACATGATTTCTGTATTAGCTACCTGTGGCTGCCATAATGAAGGAACATAAACTGGGTGGCTTAAAAGGACAAAAATTTATTCTTTCACCATTCTGGAGGCTAGAAGTCTGAAATCAAGTCATTAGAAGGACCATGCTCCCTCTGATGGTTCTAGGGGAAAGTCCTTCCTTGCCTCTTCCTAACTTCTAGGGATTGCTGACAGTCTTTGGTGTTCCTTGGCTTATAGCTACATCATTCTGATTTCTGCCTTCATTTTCACATGGCCTTCTTCCCTCTGTGTGTCTGTGTTGTTCTTCTTCTTATTAAGACACCAGTCATATTGTATTTAAGGCCTACCCTACTTCCAGTATTACCTCATCTTAACTAATTAAATCTGCAGAGACCCCATTTCCAAAATGAGGTCACATTCTGAGGCTCCGGGTAGACATGAACTTTGGGGAGACACTGTTCAATCCAGTACAACTTCTAAAGCCCCTTCCCAGTTTTTTGATTCTGTGACTTAGCTTTCTGTGATTCCATTCTCCCATCTTCACAGCTCCACTCTCCTCATGCTGGTTTCAGAAATGTTTCAGGCTCAGTTGAGACAAAAGCCAGGAGTTGGTGTTGCCACCAGCAGGGCATGTATCAGAGCTTACTGTCTGGTAGGGAATGTTGAGTCCCAATGGAGATCTTCTTCTTCTTCTTCTTTTTAAAATTTTATTTGGTTGCACCAGGTCTTAGTTGTGGCAGGTGGGCTCCTTCATTGCAGCTCACCTGCTCCTTAGTTGTGGCATGTGTGCTCCTTAGGTGCAGCATGTTTGCTCCTTAGTTGCGGCAGGTGGCCTCCTTAGTTGCGGCTCGCTGGCTCCTTAGTTGCGGCTCGCTGGCTCCTTAGTTGTGGCTCGCCAGCTCCTTGGTTGTGGCATGCGAACTCTTAGTTGCAGCATGCATGTGGGATCTAGTTCCATGACCAGGGATCGAACCCAGGCCCCCTGCATTGGGAGCACAGAGTCTTAACCATTGTGCCACCAGGGAAGTCCCCAAATGGAGATCTTCTTGATTCTTGGGCCCCATGTCAATTCCTTCTTCAAGTTTGTCTGCATTTCATTGCCCTTGGCTCTCTCAGAATTGTAATATGCTCATATGGTACTTTTACACGAAAGAGTAAAAGATGCCCCCTATGTTTGGCATTTCAGCTCCCATCACCCCTTCGCTGGGCATACTTGTGCTGCCCAATTGTGTGCTGAGGCCTTGGCCTCTCCATTTTTTGACAAATGCCTACCTGGACTTGTGTTCCTCTGCCTTGCCTTGCCTTGCCACTTCACACTTGAGTCATCCAGGTTTGCATCTATCTATCTGGCCTGCCTGTGACTATACTAATCCTTGGAGTCTTTTTTGTCCTCACACAAGACATTTGCCACCAAGAGATCAAGCACTGACTAGAAAAGTGAAGGTAAAGGTGGCCTAATACTTCATACCCACAAAATAATAAGCTAGTAATAGTAGGTCTCGAGCCTGCCTATGTTCTCCGTTGGACAGAGAAGCCAAATGAACATTTATTGAGGACCTGCTATATGTCAGGCCTTACATACCTGTTATAAATGGTCTAAATTTGTATACAGAGTAGGCATCTTATTCCTATTTAATGTATTTAAATGCAGCAATCATATAGAAACAATGAATTTCTAAGGACAGAAAATTTATTATATAATGAGAAAGTGTGCTTTGACTCTTAACATAATTGTTACTGCTTCCTTTGATATTGGGAATACATGTCACAACAATCATCAAAAGAGAAAATGTATAAGGAAGAAATGGAGTTTGCTATGGGAGTGATTCTTAAACTTGTAGAGTATCTTAAAGTCTGTACTAGCTCATCCTCTGAGAAGTGTGTGCTCTGGTGTTTGGAGAATTGGGGACATGGGACATCATGGGCCACCAGAGATTATAAATCAGTTCACAGGCATCACCACACTGTGATCCCAGCTGCCACAGAGAGCTAAAGGTTCCCAAAGATAGTCACAGTTTTGCTCTATTCCTGTACAAGAAACCAGGGAGAGGTGAAGTTCCAACATGTGAAAAGGATTAGAAGAAAACAAAGTTCAAGAGAAATGGTGGCTGGGGCCCACCAGGTGCCCCCATTTCCTGACAGATCATAAAGGGACATGATAGTCTCCACAAAAATGTAAGGAAGAATGTTTTTACATAGTAGTTAAAGAAACAGGAATCTCAATGTCCTCAAGAAATTGTATAAATATATAAATAATAGCATCAAGAAGGGTTTATATGTTCAGTTCCTTTGGAGAATTATTGGAGGAGAGTTAGGAATGATCATCAACCTTTTTTTCCTTTTTGCTCATGACACAGGTGAAAGAATAAATACAATAATTATCAAAAAGGATCTAGTTTGCCTAGATTTCTAGGCCCTGCTTTTGATCTCCATAATGTGCATTGACTACTTTTATCTACACTCTTCTAATAATTATTAGTAACTCACTGATTCATTTATTTACGGGTATTTTTCAATGCTCATATCTGGCAGACATTGCAGCGACTGCTGTGGAAAGATTGGAGTTGTAGAAAACATTGTTCATACTTAAGGGGTTTACAGCCTAATATTAGAGTACGTATGAACAGGTAATGGGACAGTGGTTTAGCCCCTATACTTATGAAATTGCTTTGAATGACACAAACAGTGTTAGAAGGGTTTTTGTTGTACTTTAAAACTTTTTCTTTGTTCTCCCCATGATGTTTGCTTTACAGGCAGGCTTTCTTCAAATGGAAGCAAAAAAAATCTCAGTGCTTCTAGTACTTCCCTCTCTACTGTCACCTTTCCGACTTCTGCCAAAATTAATAATTTTTAATGAGAATTCTCAACCATAAAAATCTGACTGTGGAAATCAGTGCTGGAAAGAAAGATCAGTCTCTTGGTGGGTACGTCAAAACAATTTTTTAAAAATCTTAAAAGATTTGCCCAGTTTCCTGTGAATAGCTAGAGTTTTATGAAAGTCATAGCAAATGAAAAGTGAAGTATGGGGACAAGATATCTGTCCCACCCAAACCAAACTCACCAGATGAAAGCATTACCAAAATCAATTAGAAAAATAATGATCATACAGCAACTCCCTCCTAATTGGTGAGGGCAACTGGACCAGAAACAGCAGGCTGGAAGCAGTTCAGTGCATTATTCACCAGATAGATGGGATGCCAGGTCTTTGGCCCCCTCCCCTGCTTGGGAAGCTTTATATTCTAGACGCTTTGTGAGTGGGCTACCTATCATATCTGTGAATCAGGGAGAGCACTTTGTGGTGCATAGCCCGGCGTCTGCTCTTTGAGGCCTTGCTCATAGGACCAAAGACACTTATAGGCCACCCAATGCCATGCGCCTCTCACCAAGATGTGTCACCTTATTTTCTGTGTCTTCTGGGCCTTGCTTCTGTTTTCGTCTGCCATTTGACTATGAAAATCTTGAGAACAGAGACCCTGATTCTTACTGAGCCCTTTCTCTCCCCAGGGCCGGGCACAGTGCACCTTACAAACCTGCTTCTCTAGAGCGATCAATCAACAGTTGTTTGCTACCTTCTCTGGCTCTGGGAGTACTTCCTCCAGACTTCCAGTTTAGCACTTTGTATGCATGGAACTGGTGTGTATTTTAGGATTCTTCTCTTAGTGCAGGGATTTGCAAACAAGGTGTTTCAGAGGCTTAGGATTCTGCAGGTGTAGGGAAGAAGTATGAGCAAGTGGTAAGCCACATGGGCACGCCCTTCACCCAACACCTATCTATCTTGAGAAGCTCCACTTTTACCTGTTTTGTACTTTGGGATTTTCTTTGCAAATAAAGGTTCTATATAGATACACGCATAAATACATCATCCATCCATCCATACATCCATACATCCATCCATACATGCATATCAGTGCCTCACTATTCCCAGGAACACTTCTGATAGTAGGATTTTAGTAACTTGATCAAGTTAATGGGTTCATAGTTAGAGTCTGGTCTGGAAAACAGGACCCACCCACTCTAGGTACTTTAAGAAGGAGGGGATTTCGTACAGGCAATTATGCCTTATAGAACCATTGAACAGGCAAGTGGAGAAAGGCTCAGGGAAAACTGCATCTGGCTTTCCAAAAATTAAGAGGGTCCAGAAATCAAAAGAAAGAGTCACAGATGACCTCAGTCATTTAGTGCACCAAAGCAGGGACTTTGCAGGAGAAAGTCTGGAATCTGAGGCAAATTTCAAGTCTGTTCTTGTACGTGGCTCTGTTTGCTATTCCTAGAGGGGAAAATGGCTTCTCCTTCTCTTCTGTTTCCAAATTTGCACAAGATGACTCTCACTGGTAGGCTCTAAAGGTGGAGCCCTGCTGGTAGGGATTCTGGAAGAATGGAATATTTCCTGAGCTCCTCTGGAGGAGAGGAATGCTTACTATAGGCTAGACACCATTCTGAGTGTTTTCCATATATGAAATAAGTTAATATTGGAGCCACCTGATAAAGTGGGTTCTGTTATTATCCTCCCATTTTACAGCTGAGGACACTGAAGCACAAAGATCAAGTGACATGGCTAAAGTTATCCATCTTGTAAGTGGCAGAGTTGGGGTTAAGAGCCCAGGCAGTCTGGGGCCTGAGTCTGTGCTCTTGACCTTGACACCAGTGGTTCTCAATTGGGAGCTGTGCTAGGGGACAGGGGACATGTCTGGAGATATTTTTGATTGCCACAACTGGGGAGAGGGGGTTGCTACTGGAGTTCAGTCGGGAGAAACCAGGGATGCTGCTGAACATCCTGCAATGCACAGGACAGCTTTTTACAGTGAAGAATGATCCATCCCAAAATGTCAATGGTGTGAGGTTGAGAACCCCTTCTATACACCATGCTGAGTGTGAGCAGAGGGGCTTCTCCTGTTCTTTGGTGTGTGCCACTTGAGAGCCTCTTTTGTGTCCTATGTCCTGGGTTGAGGTGACCAGGCCCTTCCCCTTTCCCCAGCTCTACAAAGGACTGCTTCTCTCTTTGCAGTGAATCCAGGTGGACCTGGCTGAGGTCAGAGGATGGGAGGCCCTCCTGTTCCAGAGACTGCCAGGTCCCTTAGTGTTTGGCCCACACCTTTGGCGGTGCCTAGAGCATTTTTCAGATACAACATTTTGTCTCTTCCTTCTCCTCCTTGCTCCTCTTGCTCCAGGATTGTCATTCTTCTGCCAAATACAGCACAGACCCACGGGGAGCCTTAGAGTAATCTTAGATTACTCTAAGGCTCCAGTCATGGCCCCAACAACCCAGGCAGCATGAGTGTGCTTCTACCCCTTCCCACAAATGGCCAGCATGAAGCCAGTCCCACTTCTGCTCTCTGCTGGGAAGTTTGTGGAGGGCTATGGGATCCAGGGCTTGGGCCATGGGCTGTACTTGCTGGCCCTCAAGAACACTACCCATCTTCTTGAGCGGCAGCTGGTGCCTGTCACACGTGTCCTGGTGGCATCTCTGTTGGAAGTGAGGAGTGATCCATGCCAGCTGGCTTGTCAGCTGTCAAAATAAACAGTGAGCATGAGCTACCTTGCGTCTGCAGCACAGCTGAGGGGTTGTCTTTGCACACGGGCTGTGCGAGGGAGGTGGGCAGCCTCCTCACGCTCCATATGAGCAATTTCCATTCTGTTGTTTTCTCTCACACATGGTGTTCTGGAACAGCTCTGGAAGGAGAGAGAGGGAGAGAGACTGACTCAGTGTTTTAACTTAGATTCTGTGAGATTCATCTATGGATGCATCCATTTTCTTGTGAGTAGCAGGAACGCCTCTTCTGTATCACAGAGTATCAACCCATGAAGAACTCTAATGCTGTGGTGGAAAGGGCACTGGGCTGTGAGTTATGACTCAACGGGGTCAAGTTCATGACCATGGTTTTCTCACCTCAGTTCTCCTCATCACGATTTCCTCATCTGTAAAATGTAGATATTGGAACAATATCACCTTTAAACTTTCCTCCAACTTTAAACATCAGTGGCTTTAGAGTTCATTTCACAGCATTTAGACTAGGGTCAGAAGCTTCCAGATCTCCAGCCCGTAGCCTTTTTGACTATGTCACAGAATTCACATAAGCAACATGTGGAGCCAGTCCTCTGAATCGGTCTAGATGAAGAGATGAACGTGGAGTGCTCTGAGTGTCATCCCCGGCCACATACATCAGTCCTTACCCCCTGTGTTGAAAGATGTCAAGTTAAGGATAAAATAAGATAGTGTAACCCACGTAGAATTCTGCAGGCCCTGCCTGTTTTATCCAGGGATGTACTGTGGGGGGCTAGGTTTGAAATACACTGGGAGCATTTTGGACAACTTCTGTCTGCCTCTTCACCTGGGAATAGAATGAGAGCAGGGAAAGGCACTGGCCGCTATAGCTGGGATCAGTGCTCATGTTGGAAGCTGATGACAACTTCTGAGCCCACATGAAAGGCTGGACTTGTCCTGGCCGAGCAGTTCAGAGCCACTAAACAAATGTAATATGAGGGCCTACTGTGAGCCAAGCACCATGCTCTGGGTCAGGCCTTTGGAAGTGATCCTGAGGAATCTCAGAGCATACCCTTCTGAGCCATGTAAAAACAAGGCCAAGCCTTCTCTCAGCCACTCCCAGGCCCTTTATAGTCAACAGACTTTGCAGAGACTGGGAGGGTTTGTTGGATAGAGAGAATTTAAGAAACTGTGGAATTAGGGGCTTTCTTTGGGCAAGTGAGAGCTTAGGTGCAGAGGGATCAGGCACATGCAGCCCTGGTGTACACACAGAAGCATGCTGACAAAAGACTGGCCTTTGGTCCCAGAGCCTTGGCTGTCTCACAGAGGCCTGGGGCGATACCCCTAGGGACATTGGGTACATCGCGACATTTGGAGGTAGGCAATAGCCTTAGGAATGTCTGTGATTGCCACCGAAGTCTTTATCTCTCCAAAGTGAGAATATACATCGGTACTTCTTGATTTGTAGCTTATGGATATACTTAAAAAAAATTATATATGTGTGTGATCTTTCTTTTATATCTTTCTTATGTGTGTATGTCTGCCCACGTGTGCAGGTAAGAATTTGTGTATATCATCAGCTTTTCATAGTTTCTGAAATTCTACCACTAGATATTCATTTCCTTTAGTTTCTTTAGATTTTTTTCTTAAATTGTCAATAAATCCCCACTGAAATTCCAACTATCCCTGGGACTGTTAGCATCATATTTCTTTTATAATTGGCATTTTAGTAGGGATTGATCTACCTCTTAGTTTTGGCAGGGGACTGAGAAGATGGCATCCGGGGAGAGGGGTGCAGCCGGCAGTGAGATGAGGGAGGTGTCCTTGAACCAGGAAGAGGAAGAGGGACATGGAGAGTGTTGGACTTTATTTTTCACATTAGCCTAAGTAGTGGGAAGTAGGGGTCATACCACCTAAAGCTCAGAGCTTGGCTGTTTTCCTGTCCAATCAGGAGGACAGCCAGGGCTCTTTGCTACTGTTCAGGCTAAATCCTGGACGTCCCCTGTCTTTTGGGGGCCCCTGAAGCAGGACAACACCCACCAGGCTCAAGCAGGACTGAACCAAGCGCTGTGAGACCCTGTGGAGTGTTTGGATTAGCAGCTGGCTTCCTATGCTCTTCTCCCAGTAGTCTGTCCCTCTAGGAAGATGAGTCAGATTCTTGGTCTCAAGGCTTGTGCCCCCATAAACAAGAACCTCCAAGTGACTTCCCAGAATGCTGCGGGTTACCAATGTATTATCATTTCATTTTGGCCCACAGAGAAGTACATTAATGACTTTGGGCCTTGGCTGTTAGCATTTGCCTCTTTCCGGGGCAGCTTGGATCCAGGACTTTCCAATCTGTCTCCTCACAGTGTTTCTCTTGGTCAAAGAGCACTATTAAGAGTTTTTTATAGACCTTCTATCTATTCCTACGTTTTCCCTTAGCCTTAACTATTATTGAAATATAGTGTCCTACCCCAAAATGTTGGGCTTTAGAAGTGCGAGCACGGGTTTTAGAACCAGCCAACTTGGTTTTTAAATCTAAGCTCTGTCACATTCCTGCTAAATAACCTCGAGCAAGTCTTTTAAGCTCTCCAAGCCTCAGTATTTTCATCTACAGTGTGGAGATGATGACTCTTAGTTCATAGGATTGGTCTGAGTACTTAAGGTATGTATAGTGCCAGGCATTTGTTAGTCAGGAACATGCCTTGGTTCCCCTTCCTTTCTCTACTCCTCACCCACAATCCATCCTAGGTCTTCAAACCTTCCTCGTCTCACATATGCTGAAGGTATGACTTGAATTCAGTGATGACACATATTTTTTATAACCTAGCCTGCAACTAAGTTATATTCTCATCTACTGGTTTGCCCCTTTGTTCTATTTTCAAAATTTCCATACGGATGGTTAAATGTGGTTTAGAAACACTCCCGTTTTCTTGAATCATATGAGTAACTGTAGTTAAAACCAGTGCTCAGAATAATCCATTAAGGGAGCATTCATGCTATTTACCTGTCAGGCAAGGAGTATGAAAGAGAGAATTTACAGCAAAGAGCCTAACACTGTAGGTCCAGGCAGGAAAACCTGCATTCTGCCCAATTATTTTGGCAGCTTTTGTGGAAAGTCTGTTGAAAGCAGGGATGAGAAGAAGGTAGTTCAAGTGTTTTCTTCCCATGATAGCTGCGACTTGAAGAAGTGAAGCAGCAGGTAGGAAGGACCTATGTGGGTCTGTAAAGATGTTATGTCCGTGTGCAGATACACATGACTTTAACCTTTGTATTGTCTCACATTTCCGCTCATCCTGAAGCACTGACCATAGCAGTACTAATTCAATAAATGGCTAAGAGACAACTGAGGGGGAAAAAACTCCACAGAGCCCCAGATAGAATTCTTTGCCTGATGCATGTGTATTCTTTCTCTTCTGGACAAGCAGCTGATACAGATAGATTTCAGTGCCTTCAGTGGTAATATCATTTTCTCTTATATGGATTCCATCTCATGAATCCAACCATCCTATTCTTGGCAGATGTTTTGGTTATTTTCAGATTATTTTGCTAGTACAGTATTTGACTGAAAATCATAATAATAGCAGCTAACATTTGTACAGTACTTTATACTTGTTGGCCTAAGCCCTTTACATGTATAGTTGATTTAATCCTTTCAACAAGTCTATTTGTGGGCTTCTCATTGCGGTGGCTTCTATTGTTGCGGAGCACTGTCTCTAGGTGCACAGACTTCAGTAGTTGCAGCATACGGGCTCGGTAGTTGTGGCTCACGGGTTCAGTAGTTGTGGCACGCGGGCTTTAGAGTGCAGGCTCAGTAGTTATGGCACACAGGTTTAGTTGCTCTGCGGCATGTGGGATCTTCCCGGACGAGGGATCAAACCCGGGTCCCGTGCATTGGCAGGCGGACTCTTAACCACTGCGCCACCAGGGAAGTCCCAGTAGGTACTCTTCATGTCCTAACTTTATAGATAAAAAAACTGAGGAATAGAGATCCAAGAGGCCTGATGTCACATTAGAAAATGGTAGAAGCAGAAAGAAGCATCATTTGAATTCATGAGGTTTAGCTCCTAAGGCCATACTCTTATTCACTACATTACTCTGTCTCCTGTTATTAGCCTTTTGTGTGTATATGTGTGTATTTGTGGATGTATGCTATATACATCCTTACTTTTATGGCAGGACATACTTTTATTGTAGAGCAGTAAATTAAATTCTTAGCAGTGAGATTGTTATATAAAGGGTATGTGCATTTGAAATTTTGATAAGAATTGCCGAATTGCCTCCTCCACTCCCACCCCCCAAAATAGAATGCACCAATTTACTCTCTTACAACAGTTATTTCAAGATATATTTTCCACTGTTAGGTGCCACAGAGAATACTGAATGGAGAAATGACACCAAAACATGTGAAGGTAGACGCTGAAGTTTGAATATGTCTAATGACAGTTTAGAATAGACCAGAGAATTCACCACTGAGGGCATTGTAATTCAAGGGGTTAGACCACTGCCTGTAAATTGAGGAACTGCCAATTTTAATCCTACTTTGACTTTGCTTTGGGAGGGTTACTTCATTTCTTCATTCAGTCACATTTTAAATTTATGTTATCATAGATAAATAATACATGGTAGAGCCAGGACCCAAATCTAAGTATGTTTAAAATCCATATTCTAAGTCTAGTAGAATGGGATTACTAATTGGTATCTCACAGGGTTGTTGGAAGGATTAAATGAGTTAACGTGTAAGGACCACACAGTATCTGTTCAATAACTGTTAGTCTCCATCTCTTTCAGTGTTCTGTGAAACCATATAACTAATCCCAGTGCTCCCCCTTGCAGTATTCCCGCAAACCAGTAGACCTGCACAATGAACAGCAGCCGCTGGATGTGCCAAACGTGTGCTCAGTGATATTGAACTTCCCTGAACTGTACTTGTCCTGTGACCAACCTTCTCAGTCTTCCAGCTATTCCAAGTAGTGTTCATACAACAGTATCTGGCTGGATCCTCATTTAATCCTTCATGTTTTGAATGACTTTGGAGGACGAGTTCACAGCTAGTACCAATCATGTCTCCAAAGACATTTTTGGTATTTGTGGAGGGATTTGAGTAATTTGTGTATTAAAGTCCTCCCACTGCCTCATCATTTCCATCTATTCTTTTATTTTCTTTACTTGAAACAGTCCTGATATGTTGACCTATCAAATGTCAAGGAGTCTTTTTCTTGTTTACCACCCTTGCTCTGGTCTTCAATCAATCAATCAATCAGTCAGTTAAAAGGAGTTTTTTTTTATCCATTCCCTCATTCCACTCAAATAACTTGTAATTTCCCTTTTACAACTCATAACATATATTTACTTGTTAATGTCTATTACTTAACCAGAAACTAAGCTTCACAAGGATAAGAATTATAATTTCTCTCTGTCTCCATTTCTAGCTCTGTGCCTGCCATTGAGTAGGTCATCCACATAGGTTGTTGACTTCAGCCTCTGAATGTTTCGGTGCACTGGGGCACTACAGTAATAGTCATTATAAATGGAATGTTCTAATGAAAAAGCCCATTTTAGATCTCTGACTTTGCCGTAAAAGATTTACCAAGGAACTGTAACAAATCTCAAATTTTGTAAGACAATTAATGGTATGAGCACCAAGGTGAAAATTTTAGAAAGTTGGTATAGTTTAATTCCCAGAATAATCTTCTGTCTTCTTTGGCACTGATTTCCTCTAGACAGTTCACTATAATTTTTATTATTACTCTGGGAATTTTATGTTATGTGTAGTCTCCAGCACACTGGAGTACTATATTTGGAACTGGCAAATTAAGCCTCCTTTAGTAATATTTTGAGTTTATTTGGTTTTGGGTTTGCAGAATGGTGATGGAGAGACTTAGAGACACTCAGTACATTGATGTTAGAAGGAGTGATTGGGAGCTTGGAAGTCTCAATTTGACTGTCATTGCAAGTTCTTCAATGTGTGTTTATAACATGTAATTCTGCAAGGTTGAGCCAATGAAGGTGGATACATCTATTCTTCAGCATTTCTTTTTCAATTTGTAGTTTCATAGTAATGACTGAAGTTTCATTTTGCATTCCTTCCTTCCTTTCCTCCTTCCCTCCCTCTCTGTCTCCCTTCCCTATCTCCCTCTTCTTTCCTTCTTCCCTTTCCTTTTCTCCCTCCCCCTCTCCCTCCCTCCCTTTCTCCCTCTCTCCCTTCCTTCCTCCCTTCCTTCCTTCCTCCCTTCTATCTTCCTCCCTTCCTTTCTTCCTCTCTTTCCTTTTCTCCCTCCCTCCCTTCCTTTCTCCCTTTCCTTTTCTCCCTTCCCCTCTCCCTCCTTCCCCCACCCCCCTTCCTCCCTTCCTTTCTTTTCTTTCTTTCCTTTCTATATATACCAGTGCACAAAACTATGTGCTAGAGAGGTTTCTGTTATACTTTCCAAAGCCTCAGTGATCTGGCTGCTTATGGTATTGCTGTACAATGGGGGCTACCAGAGAAAAGTAATACATTAGGAGTGCTTTCAAGCTGCAAGTAACACCAACCATACTACAGTGGCTTAAAAAAGAAGGAGCTATTATTCTCATAAAACCAGAAGTTTTCAGACATAGGCAACTATTGACTTCGGCTCCATGACTCAGCAGTATCAGAGCCCATGTCTTTGTGGTTCTCTTTGCCTTTTGCTCACGACAGCAAGACAGCCACTGCAGCTCTAACCATCACACTCATATTCAAGGTAGGAAGAAAGGGAAACGGTCACACTGGTCCCACCTTTCCTTTTCATCAAAAAAGCAAAAGTTTTCCTCAAATTTTCTCTTTCTCCCAGCAGACATCCATATGCATCACTTTTCAGAACTGGGTTATACTGTCATCCCTCTTTGCAAGAAAGGCTGGGAAAGAGTGTTTGACTTTCTAGCCACTGCAGTGTGAGGCAGCAAGGGAGAGTGAATTGGAAGTAGTTTCAGGGTAATTAATCCACAGTGTCTGCTACAGGCAACAAACAAGTATCAGGTTCATACAGATCATACCAGAGCACAAGGGGATAACCAGTAAGACATGATGATAGTTTCAGAAATGAGAGAATTGGGTATTATGTGGGGCCAAGGAAAATGTTAGGGCAAGAGAATGTATGCAGGGATACAGTCTAATCAGTGAGTGGATTCCTTTTCTATTGCTGTTGTAACATTTACCACAAATTTGGTGGCAAATCAAACAATACAAATTTATTATCTTACATTTCTGGAGGTCAGAAGCCCAAAATGAGTCTTCGTGGGCTTATTGGGTGAAAGTCAGCAGGGCTGGTTCCTCCTGGAGGCTCTGAAGGAAGAATCTGTTTCCTTACCTTTATCAGCTTGCAGAGGCCACTTGCATTCCTTGGCTTATGACACCTTCTTATCTTGATTCCATTGTCACATCTACTACTAATAACTCAGATCCTCCTGCCTTTCTCTTAAAAGGACCCTGTGATTACATTAGGCCACTCAGAGAATCCAAGATAATCTCTCCATCTCAAGACCCTTAATTTAATCAATCTGCCAAATCCCTTTACCATGTAATGTAACATATCACAGATTCTGGGGATAGGACATGGACATTGCTGGAGGTGTCATTATTCTGTCTACCACAGTGAGACTAGCGAGAACCACCCCGGAGGGTCAGAATAAGATGTCTGTTGAGAATGATAATACATTTGTCCACCAAAGAATAGAGGCCAAGGAAGGGAGAAGGAAGCATTCAGATAGCATAGCCACATCATACAGATGATCCTTACTTGCTTTTCTGTGTTTGGTTTGTTGAAAGCTAGTATCTGAGAGATGCATCATTTTCAGTATTCTTTGGCATATACTATTCATAAGTGACAGATCTGAAGACTGACTGGGTGCCTAAAGCTGCTTAGGAATTTTAAAACTTTAAAGAAATGCTTGATTTGGACTTTTCCTTGGGAATTTTTTTCCTTTTAAAGAAAGCGAACAGCAAGTTAACATGTTTACAAACAGAGGTTTACTTGGGAGAGACCAAAAAGGAATACTTTCACTGATATTTTCCAGTTCCACACACAACTTGTATTTTTGCTTGGTATTGTGTTGTATAGTGGGTCTAACTTTTAATTGGTTGGTTCTGGAAATTCCATCAGAATAATTAATAATTAATAATCTCCTTTAAGATACACTTTTGGTATTTTTTTCCTTAGATAAACTTTAGTTTTTGACAGATATATACAATTTACAGCCTTAAAAAGTCATGGATTTGTAAAACCACTGAAAGCATGATTCATTGCCAAAAGATTTGTTTGTTTATTTAAATAGGAAAAGAGTAGTTCTGTTTGTCCCTTAGTGTGTTCATTCACTGAGTGATTCATTCATTGATTCATCAGACATAATTGAATAATCTGCAATATACCAGGCACTGCAATCAGCATAAAGAATATCGACATGAGTATAACTAAATTGCAAATTCTTTGAGGGTAGAAAATACAGCCTATTCCTGATAAATTCAATGTCCAGCACAGTCATAAAATTAACACACAGGAAATGTTGGTTGAACTGAATTGAAAACATAGTCCCTGCCTACAAAGATCTCACAGGCAAGCAAGGAGGGACATATAAGCAGATAAATTGAAATATACCTTGTGAAAGCACAGAAGAAAATACGCATCAGAATTTTTCAGGGAAGACTCTACTAAGGATCTGGCATTTGCCTAGTTTGAAAACAGGAATTGGCTAAATTGAGACAGGAAGAGTGAATGTCAGGAGAGGGAGCTGCAGGTGCATAGCTTAGGTGTGTGCTTGGGGATCTGATAATTCAGGTGTCACTAGAATACAGGTAAGTCATGGGGGTGGTGATTAGGGGGAAGATGGAGGGAGGCGAAGCTGCAAAGTTAGTTGGAGCCCTGATGGGGAAGAGCCTGTAGTTTTTCTTGGTAGGAAGTTGGATTTTATCCCCTAGACAACAGGAAGCCACTAGAAGCTTTTAGGTAAAGGACTAAGAAAATCATCTTTTCTTTCCTTCCGTTAGACTTTTTGAAATTGTGAAATGAATCTTACCTACCAAAGAGGGAATATAATGTATATGTCTATTTTAAATGAAAACAGTAATAAAATAACACTGATAATTCTAATAAGAGATGGATGATTTTCCTCTTAGAATCTCTCTGTCTCCTTTACCGATCATATCCCCTCTCTCCCCATCAGGGGAAATTACCATTTTAATATTGTATTAATAATTTTCTTGCTTTTACTTAAAGTTTTACCACATGTGTAAATATCCCTAAAAATATATTGTTTGGTCTTGCCTGCTTTTATATAACGTGTATAATAGAATCATACTGAATGCATTTCTTCTGAGATTTTCTTACTTGCTCCACATTGCTTTTGATTATCCATGTTGATTTGTGGACCTATGGATCATTGATTTTCACAGCTATCTAATAGTTATTAAATGATTATACCAAATTTAATTATCCATTTACCATCATGGATATTTAAGTTATTTCAAGTTTTTATTATTATGAATAGTACTGTTTAAATTACTCTTGTACTTGTTTACTGGAGGCATGTGTATGAGAGTTTCTCTCGGAGAGAAATCATGGGGTCATCGTGTATGTGCATGTTCACTTTTTCCACAATGAATCTACCAATTTATACTCCCACCAGTATATGAGTTCTTTCCTCAGATCCTTACTTGGTATTATCAGACTTTTTAATCTTTGCCCCTTTTTTTGTATATAAAATATTCTCTCACTAGAATTTTAATTTGCATTTTTTCTACATACTAGTGAGATTGAGCCTCTTTTCATATGTTCATTGGTTGTTTGTATTTCTTCTGTGAAATACAAATTTTTCTGCCTATTTTAAATAAGGTTGTTTGGTTTTTACTTATGGATTTGTAGGAGTCTTCCATTTATTCTAGATACTATCCTTTGGTGGTTATCATCTAGTTTGTGACTTGGATTTTTATTACCTTTAAGATCTTTTGATGAGCATTCTTGATTTTAAGTCAAACATTAATTTTTTCATTATTGTTTATGTTTTTTAAATTTTTTTTATTTTTATGGTACGTGGGCCTCTCACTGTTGTGGCCTCTCCCGTTGCGGAGCACAGGCTCTGGACACGCAGGCTCAGCGGCCATGGCTCACGGGCCTAGCTGCTCCACGGCATATGGGATCTTCCCGTATCGGGACACGAACCCGTGTCCCCTGCATCAGCAGGCAGACTCTCAACCACTGTGCCACCAGGGAAGCCCGGTCTATGTTTTTTTATGTTTTATCTAAGACACCTTTCCTACCTTATGATCTTCAAAGTATTATCCTATATTTTTTGCCTAAATATGTTAACCTTTTGTCTTTCACTTTTAAGTTCTTGATTTATTTGAGAGTTTTTTTAATGGTGAAATCTACTTTCAGTTTTTTCCTCTGGGTGATCAGTTGTTCTGGAAGCATTTTTAAATAATCCATACTTACAGATCTGCAATGCCAGCTCTGTCATATATCAGGTTTCTGTATATGTATAGGTCTGTGTATGGGATCTCTGTTCTTTTCCATTGGTGTATTTTTCTATCTCCATGATTAAATATTAAATTACATAACGACTAAGTCTTGTTTCTTGATAGAGCAAGTCCCCAAACCTAGTTCTTCTTTAAGCCTGTCTTAGCCTCTCTTTCTTGGCTGTTTGCTCTTCTGTATACAGTTTAGAATAAATTCATCAAGGTCCTTGACAAATCCTATTGAGATTTAAAAAAAAAATCTTTACTGAACATGTAGCTAAATTATAGGATCATTGACATATTTACAATAGTAAGTCTTTCGATCCATGAATATGTCTTGTCTCTCAATTTATTTATATCTTCTTTAAAGTCTTTCAGTAAAGTTTAATACTTTGTTTACCTAAAAATCTCACAAAATCCTTGTTTTTTCCCCTACCATATATTATATATTTTTGTTGTTGATTTTGTAAATGATAACTTTAAAAATTTACAGTTTAAATTATTGATTGCTGGTGTTTAGAAATGCAGCCTTGCTCTTAAAAATACACTCTAGGGGCTTCCCTGGTGGCGCGGTGGTTGAGAGTCTGCCTGCCAATGCAGGGGACATGGGTTCGAGCCCTGGTCCGGGAGGATCCCACATGCCGCGGAGCAACTAAGCCCGTGCGCCACAACTGCTGAGCCTGCACTCTAGAGCCTGCCAGCCGCAACTACTGAGCCCGTGTACCACAACTACTGAAGCCCACGTGCCTGGAGCCCGTGCTCCACAAGAAGTCACTGCAACTAGAGAAAGCCCCCACACAGCAACAAAGACCCAATGCAGCCTAAAATAAAATAAAGTAATTTAAAAATTAAAAAAAAAAAAAATACACTCTATTGGAGAGTCTAGGAAAAAAGCATTCTCATTCATTGCTAGTGAGAATGCAGAATGGTTACAACCTCCATTTTGGGGAATTTCATGGTATCTAACAAATCTGCATACCTGTTTACCCTTTGGCCTAACAATCCCACTTCTAAAAATTTACCTTGATGAAACACCTCTATAAATATCAAGTAACATAAAGATAGTTATTTGTTGTAGTTTTCTTTGTAATGGCAAAATATTGGAAACCCAAATGTTCAATTACAAAGACTGGTTGAATAACCATGGCATATCCATACAACTGAGTAAGTACTATGAAGCTGTAAAGTATCATGAGTAATATTTCTATAAACTGTTATGGTGTGATAGCCAGAATAATTGTTAAGTGAAAAAGCAAGGTACAAAAGAGTATGTATTGTATGCCACCTTTTGTTTAAGAAAGAAAGGGAAATAAATCTATATATGTGTGTATGTATGTAGGTATGGGTGTGTATTGCTTAATTTTTCAAAAAGAAATACAGGAATTATAAACCAAAAGGTAATTAAAGTGATTGATAAGATGGGGTGAGTGGTAATTGGGTTGAAGGTGATAGGGATTGGAGTATACCTATTTATATAGTTTTGACTTTTGAAATATATAATATTTTACCTAATAAAGGTAAAATTAAAATCATAAAGGATGAAAACATATCAAATCTTAAAATTGAATGGAAACAAAAAGAAAAGAATCCTAACTGTATATCAAATAGATAACATAACCACAGAACAAATAATGAATTCACAGTATTTTTAAACATAGTACTCAGAATATATATTTTCATGGGATGTATTCTAAGGAAAAAAAGAACTGCAAAGAAATCTTAAAACTCTACTTAGTAGGTTTATTGTTAGTATAGTGTTTGTATTATAATTATGAAAAAATATTGTAGGATAAAATAGGTAAGTAAATATACTAATATAATTATAAACCA
This sequence comes from Neophocaena asiaeorientalis asiaeorientalis, assembly GCF_003031525.2. Taxonomy (NCBI): domain Eukaryota; kingdom Metazoa; phylum Chordata; class Mammalia; order Artiodactyla; family Phocoenidae; genus Neophocaena; species Neophocaena asiaeorientalis. The sequence goes on along the minus strand of NW_020185324.1, from coordinate 4,509,574 downwards.
CAATGTTTTACTGTAAGAGATAAGAGATATATGTATACATATATAATAAAATAAGATTAAAAAGCTTCTGTGATATTAAATTTGAATTGGTTCTATCAGATGAATTTATTCTTTAAATCATATATTTCCTAGCTCTGTACATTAAAAGGACCTAGGAAATGACACACAATTAGCAATAAGCACACTCAGCACACAGATCTTGGTTTCTAAGTATCATTACTGACTAAAAGGAAACAGGACTTCTTATAGAAATAGCTAATTCCAGATCTGGAGCAGGGAAGGACCAAGGTGAGCCTGGATTATCTTTTTGGCCCAGAAGGCAAGGAAGCCCTCAAAGAGTAATCAGGATCATGTCAAAAGAACACAGGAGCTGGCCTCAACAAATTTCCACAGGCATTTGGGTCAATTAAAGCATCAAAAAGAACAATGACAAGAATTAATTATTACATAGTGATGAAAAGGAAATAAATGAAACTTCATTAAACTTTTAAATTTGAATAATTTTTAGATTCTTTAGGGATTTTTATGTATAAGACTATATAGTCTACATATAATGATTTTTGTGTCTTCTAATGCTGGCACATTTTATTTCTTTTTCTTATTACAGTATATAAACTAGAACCTTCAGTTTGATATTGAATAGAAATGCTGATAGTGCATGACCTTTTCTTATGCTTATTCCCTTAAGGCCATGCTTTTAACTATTTCACAATTGAGTATAACATTTTCTGTATGTTTTTAACAGGTTAGCTGCTTCCCTTATATGCTTAGTTTGCTAAGAGTTTTTATTCTGAATGGTTGCTGCACTTTATTAAGCCTTTTTTATTTTCTTCTATAGTGGTAGTTAATTGTTTTCTCCTTAATCTCTCAGTGACATGATCAATGAACCTTACATTCCTAGAAAAAATGTTCAACTTGGTCATGATGTGTTATATTTTTTATGTATTTAATGAGTTAGTTTACCAATATGTTAAGATTTTGACATTTAAGTTAATGATGAGGATCACCTAAAGTTTTCATTTCTTGTTCTAGTCTTATCTCATTTCTGTACTCTTGGTAGATTTTATGTGAGTGTGAACTTTTCTGTTTCTTGAACGTTAGTAGAACTCAAGTGTTAAGCCATTTAGACCAAGTGGGAAGGTTTTAAATTTCTGACTTAATTATTTTAATGGCTGTATTGTCATTCAGGATTTCTGTTTCTTCTTAAGTCTGTCTTGGTAGTTTGTATTATTCTAGACACTTGTCCTTTTCATCTCAGTTTACAAATTTATTGACATAAAATATTATCACTTCTTTAATCTCTGCTGCATCTGTAATTCTGTCCTCTTTTCATTCCTATTATTAATTTGTGTCATCTTCTCCCCACCTTTTATTAGTCTTGCCAGATTATCAATTTTATTATTCTTCTAAATGAAGCAATTTTGGACTTCATTCATCCCCTATTTTTTTTTCTGTTTTATTAATTTCTTTTCCTATCTTTATTATTTTTTCCTTCTGCTTTGATTTTATTTGCATTTTTAAATAACTCTTAATAATTTGTTATTTGTTAACACAAGCATGTCAGGTTAAATATCCCTGGAAGAACTGCTTTAGCTATATCCTACAAATTTTGACATTATAACATGCATATTTAACTTAACAAAAAGTAAAGTCAATCAGTATTTTTACCTTTTTCCCAAATGGCACTCTATCCATTCCCCACCATAATTGTGTGGGGAGGATGCTCCAGAATTTATCAATAATTATTTATTAATCCCTAAAATTAAATCTTAGTGTTATTATTTTAATGACCAATATTTGTATTAACCCACATCTTTTCTACCTTCTTTGGTCTACTTTCTTTGGTTCTTTTTCTTGTTATTAGAACTTTCTTCTGAGATAACTTTACTCTTTCTTAAAGGACATCCTTTAGAAGTGTTCGGGCCTCTCACTGCTGTGGCCTCTCCCGTTGCGGAGCACAGGCTCCAGACGCACAGGCTCAGCCGCCACGGCTCACGGGCCCAGCCGCTCCGCGGCATGTGGGATCCTTCCATACCGGGCCACGAACCCACGTCCCCTGCATCAGCAGGCAGACTCTCAACCACTGTGCCACCAGGGAAGCCCTAGTGTTTTTAGTGAGAATCTCAGTTTTTGTATTTCTGAAAACATTTTTATTTCATCCTTGTTTTTGAAAGATATTTATACCTTGTGTGCAATTTTAGATAGTCAATTATTTCATTTCTCATAGCAATTTGAAGATATATATCATTCTCTGTCCTTTGGCTTCCGTTGTTGCTTTTGAGTCTAACTGTCATTCCTACTATAATCTATCTTTTCTGTTGGACTGCTTTTAAAGTCTCCCCCTTACCTTGGTGTTTTGCTACAATGTGCCTAGGGATGAATTTGGTTTTATTTGTTCTACTTAGAATTCACTGGGATTCCTAAAACATTATGTTTTTTTTTCAATTCAGGAAAGTTCTTATTCATTTTGTTTTCAAAATATTGCCTTCCCTCCCTCACTGTGCTGTCACTTCCTGGAACTCTGATTAGAAGGCTACTGTATGTTTTCTGTTTACCTTCTATGTCTTTTATATTGTCTTTCATAATTTTTTACCCCTTTGTCTCTTTGCTGTGTTCTACCTAATTTATATAGATCCATTTTCCAGGTGGCTAAGTCTTTCTTCAGCCACATCTTCTTTGCTGCTTAACTCATAAATTAAATTTTTATTTTTAATTATTACGTCTTTCATTTTTAGAAGTAGTTTTTATTTTTCAGAACTGCCTGATCAGTTTTTGAAATTTCTTGTTTCTTTGGCATACATTAATTTTTCTTTTTTACTTCTTAAAACATTTAAATCATACTTATGGACCTGATATTTCCATGCTTGTATAGTTGATAATCTTTTCAGGTCTTCTGCAGTGTGTAGTTTCTGCTGACAGTCACTCAGTGGTAAATTTGTACTATGAGCTCATCCTTTAGAATTTTATCTTTGGGAATTCTTTGTGGCCTAGGTTGAAAGTACAAAAGACTCTATCAACTCTGTATCACTTTCAACTAAAATATCAGCTTTGAGGTGTTTTAGTCCATACAAGTACATGAATTCAAGATCCCAATTCAGGTTTTGTGGTTAGGAATTCTTAAGGGAGCTTTCCCTCCTTTACCAATTGCCAAGAAAGGCATTTTTTGCCTACTGGCTCACTTTATATGTCAGGTTTATTTATTTGTTTTTCCTAGTTCATTTGCTGATTATGTTGCCATTCAGAAGCTCCTACTTTATGAATGGATATCTTTCAAAACTGTGGATTCATGCTTTGTTTCCCCGCCCCCCACCTAGCCCTTTAGAAGCCATGCTTTAGGGTGCCTGGAATTAGTAGACTATCCCCAGCTCTTACTTACCCTTGATTGCTGAGGGTTTTGTGTGTATGTGTGTGTGTGTGTGTGTGTGTGTGTGTGTGTCCAGCCTCTAAAGTATTCCCTTACTCTATTGCCAGGTGAGCCATGCATTAAAAAACATATTCTTTGGATTCCACATATAAGTGATATCATATGATATTTGCCTTTCTCTGTCTGATTTACTTCACTTAGTATGATAATCTCTAGCTCTATCCATGTTGCTGTAAATAGCATTATTTCATTCTTTTTATTACTGAGTAATATTCCATTGTATATATGTACCACATCTTCTTTATCCATTCGTCTTTCAATGGACATTTAAGTTGCATGATACAAGTGAACTTATTTACAAAACAGAAACAGACGCACAGACTTAGAAAACAAACTTATGGTTACCAAAGGGAAAAGGTGGGGGAGGGAGGGATAAATTAGGAGGTTGAGATTAACATGTACACACTGCTATGTATAAAATATATAATCAACAAGGACCTACTGTATAGCCCAGGGAACTCTACTCAATACTCTTTAATAACCTATGTGGGAAAAGAATCTGAAAAAGAATAGATATATGTAGGTGTATAACTAAATCACTTGACTGTACACCTGAAGCTAACACAACATTGTAAATCACCTATACTCCAATATAAAATAAAAAATTTTTTAAAGATATTTTTTATAGATATATGTAGGTGTATAACTAAATCACTTGACTGTACACCTGAAGCTAACACAACATTGTAAATCACCTATACTCCAATATAAAATAAAAATTTTTTTAAAGATATTTAAAAAAAATTTTTCACCAATGTTTTCACATGTGCTGCCTCAGAAATGATTTCTTTGAGCACCTAATTTGCTGTATTGCTAGGGACAGAAGTAAACAGGCAATCAGTTTTGATTTTTAGAAAGATATGTAGGTGGTAGGGTTGAACGTAGGCTGACAGCAGGGAGAGTCTAGATGCAGGGAGAAAGTTTTTTGTTCTGATGATTTATTCTCACAATAATGCACAAATCCTGTGTAAATACTTAGATCTCATTATATAGGCAAAGCATGTAAAACAACTCAAAATCAAGATATTTAATACTCATTAGTTATGGAAATAGTTATTTACCCCTTGTGGTGTTTTGAATTATGTTTGTGAGTCAGAGTGTATTTTCACAGCCTAACCTTAAGGAAGACATATAGTTGCCAAATCTTGAGTGAGAAAAATGAATCCCAAATCGAGGTACAGGTGTCTAAATTGCAGTCTCTCCTGCCAGCATTACTTATTTGACAAACATTTTTTAACATAAAGAGGGCACCTGAGCACATGCCAGGCCATGGACTGTGCTGTGAAATGGCAACTGAAACAGCTTTTTATTTCTCAATGGGAGGGTAAAAAGAGATGATACCATAATGATAAGCCTCTTGATGTATCAGTTTCATAGATCCAGCCGGTGCATCTCTAGAACAGTATTTCTCAAAGTGTGGTCCAGAACATGGAACTTGTCAGAAAGCAGATTCTCAGGTCCCACCCAAGACCTTCTCAATCAGAAACTCTAGAAATGGGGCCCAGAAATTTGTGTTTTAACAAGCCTTCCAGATGATTCTGATGCATACTAGAGTTTGAAAACTACTGTTCCCAAGAAGGCTGAGTTGAAACAGAAAGGAAGTGATTCAGAAGACAATCCATTTTCCATTGGATTTTTCCACTGTCAAAATACTTTTAAAATGTGACAAAGCAAATTATTTATAACAGACAAAAAAATTGGAAGCAAACTAATTGTCTGGCAGTGCAGTATTAGTAGAATGAATTATGGTATAAACATTTGATGAAATTATGCAGTCATCAAAATTACTTAAGAGTATTTAATAATGAGGAAAATGCTTATAATAGAATGTTTAAACACATGTTCACATGCATACGCAAACATACATGCTTATAATGGCATATGTAGACATTCATCGGATCCCAGAGAATTCCTTACTTGTCTTTGGAAATACATGAAAATGATGTTGGTACTCCATAGATAGTAAGATTATGTGATATTTTTACATATACCTGTAATATACATATATATTACTACTTTATGTATTTCTAAATTGTCTATGACAGACAAATATTATTTTTATAAATATTAGCAACAAGGAAATAAAGTATTTTTTAAGCTATAGTCAAATTGCATTGCATTGCAGACTTCAGAAGATTAAAGATTACACCTGCCTCACTGCTCTTCTGTGGAACAGTTAGGGGAAGAACCAGTACAAAGAGATCCTGATTTGACAGATGGTATGAGGCCATGGCAGAGTGAGGTGCATTGTCAATGGGTTTTACTCTGGGGATGTTGTCAGGCCAGTTCATGACATTGTTGACCGGCCATAAAAGTTTGAAAGCTGAAAGTTTGAGAGCTGGAGTGAGAACACAGGAAACACAAAAACCTTTTTCCCCACGATCCTGTAGCTCAGAAAATCCCCAACATCTGGCTCACGTGTGAAGCCAGGAAAGATACGATTTACACTGGCAGCCAGCCTTACTTTGAGCCTTAGCTAGTTGGCTTCGTGTCACACAGGGAAAACACTGGATTTGCTGAGGATTTTATTCCCATGTGGAAAATCTTCATACACACCAAACTAAACTAAGACAGTTTTGTCTAGCACCTTCTAGGGGACAAAAGTGACCTTATGGGAATTGGTCAAAGTAGAGATTATCGGCTATCACACTGTCTGGTCTTTGTTTTACACTGACCAAATTAAATCTGGAATAATGTTCAGAGAGTAGGAATACCTTCACAAACACAGCGAATCCATTGTTAGCCTCTTTCTTTACTTTTATTATGGAAATTCACAAAAATTGTCAAAAGTTTAAAGGACAGTTGTAATGAATATGCCTATCACCTTGCTTTAAAACCATTTACTCCTTAATAATGGAAAAAATATATTGAGCTTCTGGGTTAATCTTATCAACCTTATCCCATAAATGAGCATCTCTTCTTTTACTTTGAGAGGGGTTTAATTTAGAACCTCTAAATTCATCATTTACCTGTGGGAAAAGGGGGCATGCAGTTTCTTTGAACACTTTTCAGCAGAAACTTTAACAAGGAAAAGCATTTCTTTGTTGCCCCCTTTCTCAAAGAAGCAAGTAACAATAAAATACACAAACTAATTTTCACTAATCCCTTTTCTTTGGTTTTTACGTTTTACACTTTGAATAGCTGAAAACAAAAATCACTTTTTCTCCCCAAAATTACTGCTGGAAAATGTGGGGGTTTTTTATGCTAAGCATTAGTCTAGGCACCATGTAAGATTAAAGTGAATGCCACTGTTTTTGTCCTCTGAATGTCCACATTCTAACATCATTAGTTGTGGTTGTGACATGAACAGACAAAGCTGCCCTAAAGCAACATTTTCAAGGGGGACCTCTGTTTTCTCATTGACTTTGTACTAAAAAATCTGACTTCAGTTCCTCTAAAAGTAATTGGCCTTAAGTTACAATAAAACTTCAATTAAAAATTCAACCCACATGAAGTCATGATGAACTATGTAGTAATAAAATATTGCTAACTCCCAAGGTAAGCTACAGTTAAAATACAAAAATACAATTAAAACAAAAGTGAAAGTATCAATAATTTCATTTATCACCATGTGAAGTATGGCAAATGAAGGTATCGTTAATGGAGTGAACAGACTCCAGGATGTGTATAATTTTCCTAAGTGTTCTCAGCATATTAAACCTTCAAGCAAAGTCATAACTTCAATGATTATATCCAGAGTTTTTAAACTACGTGATTCACTTTGTTTTACTTCTGCTATCCCTTGCACATACTAATCTTCCTGCAGATTGGAGCCCAGTGACATCTGCTGAAACTCTTTGACATTTTCATTAAAGAGGCTTTTGGGGGGAAGGTAAAAGTAAAAATCAAAATGGACATTTGATGTAATGATAGCTACTGATGTACCAATTTGTACACTAATTTTCAAGGCATCTCAATAAAATACTTTCCAGTTTTAAAAACTGACACAACTTGCTATTGCAAAATGTGTGACATGCAATTTTTTCTCAATACCCTTTTTATCCAAGTCATTGCAAGAGCTGAGTGCTTCTGCTGTTATGCTAGGAGCTATTTCGGCTTAAGAACTAGTTGGAATAAAGATATAAGGCTCTTGTCAATTTCCATAGCCCTGATTTTCTACATCAGAAACATCATTTCGGTTCCCTGTTAAACAAAACTGTTTCATTTTGACATTTCATACTTCAAAGAACTCCATTGTTGTTTGGACCTGTTTTTAAAATGTGGGGGTTGTGTGTACTGACAGGGATGAACCTTTTCTTATTTGGAAGGGTTGGGGGTAAGCTGAGTTCTGTCATTTAACTTGTATAAAATTTAACGTATTTTTAAAAATATTAAAATAAACATGGAACACAACACTGTAAATCAACTAATACTTCGATAAAAAAATAAAATAAGCATGGGTATGGTTGGATATTTGACAACTAATTTTGACATTAAGCCTGGACAGCTTCAGGTTATATCCTTCAGTCTTCTCTGGCAGAAGGCATGGGCTTAGGCAATGGTTAGAGTGCCAGGAAATTCCCGTTTGACCTATGGAGCCAGAATATTGTGAACTCCTAGTTGGCAGGAATTTCTTTTTTAGTCTCACTGTGTTGGGTGTGTATTTTTTTTTCATTCAGCAATCAACCCTACTGAGTGCCTACCATGAGTCAGAGGCTGTGCCAGGTGCCGATCAGTCTTTGGTGAATGAAACAGATGTGTCATTGCCCTCTGTAATTTAAGACTTACTGTTATCAGTAATTGTTAATTGACTGATAGGGTGTTTACTAGCATCTGTCTTCCTCCTGACTGATTCTTATACTGTGTGAATGTAATATGCCCTCCTCCTTTCTCTTATAAAGCAGTGGCTTTTCAGTGATGATTAACTGAATGATGAAAAACTATGCACAAAGGCAGGTTGCCCAAGGCCCTTTCCATGCTGTACACCTGGCCTTGGTTGCCACGTGCCGTGTTTGAAAATTAACTTCACGGTAGAAATATTACCTGGTTTCATCATTCAAATTGTGATGGTATTCAGGTTTTTAAAATTGAAATGTTTATTGAGGTAATTACAGATTCACATGCACTTGTAAGAAATAATACAGAAATGTACATGTGTGTGTTGGCACGTGTGTGTTTGTGTATAATTGTATTGCCTGTTTTTGTATTCACCACCACGGTCAAGATACTGAACATTTCCATCACCCCAGGGATCTCTCCTGTTTCCTCTTCATAACCATACACTGTTGCTGTCCATCTCCCTATCCCTGACCTTTCTAGCATTAATCTGTCTTCTATTGCTAGAATTTTTTTCAACTCAAAAAAGTTACATAAATGGAACTATACAGCATGTCACCCCTTTGGGTTGGCTTTTTTTTACTCAGTATAATTCACTGGAAATTCATTTAATTTGTTGTGTGTATCAATATTTTATTCCTTTTTATTTCTGAGTAATATTGTATGGTATGTGTATTCTACACTTTGTTTAACTGTTTACCTGGTGAAGGACAATTAGGCTGATTCCATCTTGGGGCTATTACAAACAAAACTGCTAAAAATTCCAAAATTTTAATTATGATTGTGTCTTAGTGTGGATCTTTTGGGGTCCATTCCCTTTGCCATCACTTTGTTTCTTGGATATGTGGGTTTGTGTCTTTTTCTACATTTGGGAAGTTTTCAGCCATTATTTCTTCATACACTCTTTCAGCTCCATTCTCCTTCTCTCCCTCAAACATTGATGATACAAGTGCTGGATATTCTGTTACTGTCCCACACTTCCCTGAGGCTCTCTTAGTTATTTTTTTCAGTATGTTTTTTCTCTTTTTGTTGAGATTGGGTGATTTCTCTTGTTCTGTCCTCAAGTTCACTGATTCTGTCCTCTGTAGTCTCTACTACTGAGTCTATCCAGTTAGTTTTTACATTTCAGTTACTTTGTTTTCCATACAGTATTTTCTGTAATTTCCACTTGATTCTTTTTTATAGCTTCTATTTATTTCCTGATATTTTCCATTTTTTCACTTGTAAGAAAATTTATAGTCGATTAAAGCATATTAATAACAACTGCTTTAAAATCCTTATCAGATGATTCCAATGTCTGATCCACCTGATTTATTTTGGTACTGGCATTAGTTGTTTATCTTTTTTTCATTCAAGTTGCGATTTTCTTGGTCTTGGTTGATAGGTGATTTTTTTATTATATCGGGGACATTTTGTCTATTGTATTTGGAAACACTGGACTCTATTTCAATCTTTTATTTTAGCAGACAGTCACCCTGTTTAGGTTTAGCATGTGGGTCTTCTCCTACTTTTTAGTGGGCTGTGGTTCCAATAGCAGTGTAATCTTTAGAGCCCTTGTGGTGCTATTTTGGTTGGCTCAGATTGCCTAGTGCCACTGGGGCTCCCACTGGGCCCTGTCGGTGCTGCCTGAGGGGGCAGAGAAGGTTTCACCACCAGATGCCTTTCACTGAGGGAAGGGTGTGGTGGATTTTTCCTGTCAGTGTTTCCAGATAGGGGAGGAGAATATCAGGCTCATGGGGACAAAGAGGATTCCCGGATAGGGTCACTTGCTGTACCTGGATCCCTTTTACTGGTTCCAGTTGTCTACCAGAGTATCCAATATAAAGTGTATAAATAGTCTCTTTATTAAAGATTTTTTTTTCTTTCTTTTTTGTCCCTGTATTATAAGTGCTGGTATCACAGTTCTTTATGCATTTCTGGGCCTCATTCCATCCTCCCTTATTAGGGCAAAAGTTCCTTTGAAATTAGTGGTGTGCTGGGTTAATTAAGTGGCATTAGGCCTACAGGACCTTACCCAGGTTGATGTGTAATAACCTGCTAACTCAGCCCCCTGGTTGCTTTGGTTGTGTGTATATTATTGGATCTGGTCCTGTTTGTTCACCCCCAACTGTCCATATTCTCTGTCCCTACCCTCCCCAAGGCCTTAGTGCAGCCTGAGTGAGGTACATGGCTTGTCCACTTGAATGACCTCATGTGAGCAAGTAACCCACCAGTTTGAAGCTCCTTCCTGGTCTATGCAAGAGGCATTACCTTGTTGACCAGTTATCACATTTTATTGAACATTGGGCCTGATCTCAAGACTTACTTAATATTTCATTGGAAGACCAATCTTGTGCCTCAGAATACAGCTAGCTGTGAGGAATAGCTTCTGTTACTTGGTAACTCAGTGATACATATGGTACTGGGAACGAAAGATCAGACTGTGGATTAATGGTGAGGTAGGCCTAATTTCACAGTTTCCAGTAAATCTGCTTGAGAGATCAGAATGGGGGCAGGCAATGAGGGTGGAATTCTGTGAATAATTTATTATCACACAAGGAAGCTTCAGTCCATATTTAAAGTTTGATTCACGTAATTATCAAAGCCCCAGAGCAAATTATCTGCAGCAGCATCCACAGCCTCCATCCATTTCCAGTCTTCATTGACTCCTCAACTGACGAGCAACTGCATTTAGCTCTGCTCTGCTCTGCTCTGTGTGGAATTAGCAAAGGACAGAGGGTCCCTTGTCACAGGACCCAGTGGCTCCAAAGTATTGAGAATTTCTTTGGTAGTTTTCATTTCTATAAATTATTCTATAATTTAACTAAAAAAGACTTCCTTTTCCTTCAGGGAAGTTATTCTTTTTTTTTTAAACATTTTTATTGGAGTATAATCTGAAAACTACTAGAGCTAATCAATGAATTTGGTAAAGTAGCAGGATATAAAATTAATGCACAGAAATCTCTGGCGTTCCTATACACTAATGATGAAAAATCTGAAAGTGAAATTAAGAAAACACTCCCATTTACTGTTGCAACAAAAAGGGAAGTTATTCTTGACAGTTTCTCACTTAATTTTTTTTAATTAACAAGACTGATTTATTTCTCTTCTTTTCTCTACAAATGAGTTTATTATAATTGATGTGGATAGAACAAAGTGTGAAGCTTATAGTTTAATAACATTATAAAGTTTTAGTTTAAATTGGAAATGGCAAAAACTAGAAGGAAACATTAAAAAATAATTTTTATGGAACTAGATTGTTGCATCACGCAATTGTTTTGGGTTTGTACATAATACCCCTAACTAACACATAGGACCTCTGCTTCTGTTGAGTGTTACATATCAATAAACCCTTTCTTTTCCAGAGTAATTTGGGATTTCTTACAGGAAAAGCAAATGTTGCTTTCTTTGCTAAAATGTTTATTACTTGAAAAATCTCTTGCTATTACTGATTGACATATTTTATTTAAAAAATAGTGAACCTGGTAGTAGCTGATGTATATCCACACTGTTTGTGTTAGAAGATGGTATCCTAGAGAAGAACATACGTCTACCTTCTGGCCTCAAACATCCTGTACCAGAAATCAGTGCCTTGGAATTAATGATCCCTAAAATTGTGGAATTTTCTTTCTGACACAAGAATTATATTTAATTTTGACTAAAATGGTGAAGAATAATTTTCTGAGTGAATTAAGCTCTGTGTGTAGGGAGTGTACCAAGTACAAGAGACTGTTGTTTACTGGCTAAGAGAGCCTTAGTTGTGGCCTTTCACCTTTATTTTGACTCTGATTTCTTTTGATTTAGCAAAGTTTGGATCCTGTATCATTCCTGATGATATTTAAGAGCCAGTGACCCTAAAGTGACCCAGATCTTGATTGTCCTACCTTCTTTCTGGCTAGCTCCCTGAAGGCTTCTATAAATGACAGGAAAAATAAAGGAAGTTAGGATGTAAGCCAGTTTCCTTTCTGCTTCTGAGAAAAGTCTTGGTAAAGAAAAGAGTTTGAAACTATCCTTTGGTTAAATATGTCAGTGGATATAGATTATTTTTGCCAGGCTTAGCCCTTCTGACTGAGGAAAAACTGAAAGAACCTTATATATTTATTAGTTTGTGCTTACTTAGACATTAAATTTATGGAGCATCTTTTCCTGAATTCATAAAGGGCCCCACTATATCAACAAGAGAAAAAAACAAGAAACTTCTCCTTTGTTTTCCGTCATGGGCCACTTGTTAAAGAGGAATGCAGTCAGACATATAAACATTGTAGTATGTAGCAGAACATTTGATCTTTACAGGTCGGAATGACTAGAGTGGTAACAAGCTGTGCAGAGCCTGGCAGAGTAACCATGACTTTACTAGGGTAGGGGACCTGGGGGAGAGATGGAGTCTCCATGCCAAGATCACCCTGGTTAGGAGTCATATTTAATATGAAGGAGGGAGAAAGAGACAAAAAGACGCAGTGTAGTCAGTTGATTCCTGTCTTAATTTATACAGCTGTGTAGGAAAAAAAAGTGAAGTAAAGGTACCCCATGCTGGTAGAGGAAGGGCAAATCATGGGAAAGTGCATTTTGGAATGTTATGTTCTTTTCTGTTCTCTGCTTTAACAAGTAAATACAATAGCACTACATGGAAACAACAAAGGAATTAAAATGTGCCATTCTGAAAGGCATAATAAAATCAGACAGGCCAATCCAGGACTTTTTTTTACGTGTAAGCAATTACTTTGCAGGTAGAATAAGATTAAAGCTGTTCCATAATTCCCTCCCTCCCTCTGTGGCAGAAATGCAGAGCTCAGAGCCTACCAGAACTCTCTAGAAGCTTTTGGGATATCTCTCAAGGTTTTGAATGTCCTTCTGTGAAAGAATTTGCCAGCAAGTGGCTGGGCCTCTACCTGGGAAGGATACCATCTTTTGGACCTGGCTGGTTAGGTAATACGATAGAAGACATCTCATGACAAGGATTAGGTTATGTGATGCCTCCCACAGGCCCAGAAAACCAGATCACAGTCCACATCACAGCCCCTAATCAGTGTTCTTGGGGTTGACCTAAGTTTGTTGTAAACCATGAATAGCAAGGTTCTCTTGCAGAGTCTCATGTTAGAAAACCTTCAAGAAGTGCGCATATGCTAGCAAAAGGCATGAATATGCTAGCTTCCATCCATCTGCCCATCTATCCAACCATCCATCTAATGAGTTTTGAATTCCTTATTTGTTCAGACTGTTGGGGAAGATCTTCATACCACCTTTATTAAAGTCATCAAGGAGCCGCAGACAGCCTTGGATTTTGCTGTTAGGTCACCTCTGTTGCAGTGCTCTGTTAATGACCAAAGAAGGAGTTCTAATCCTCCCCCACAGAAAGTACCCCACCAAATTAACTATCAATGAGACACATTTTCAAAAGAGCATGGAACGTTAGTTTCTACATATTTTTTGATTTCTAAAATGGTAAATATCCTGATAAACTGGCGAAGTGATAAGTGGTATGACTCCAAACCAGCCCTAAAATGGACAAACAGCTCTTCATGTATCTTGGGAAGCAGAACTGCACCCAAGCAAACAGGACAAAAATCTCCCTGGTTTCACTGCTTTGTCTCAGCCACTTGTAGGTGAGCCTGGGCAAAAGAGCAGGTCTTCGGGAGTTTGACTTGTTAATTCCTTGTCTCTTTTCTTCTTTGCATTTTATCTCTGGGATCGGATCCTTTGCCTGCTGCTCTTTCCCCTCTCTAGTTAACCAGTGCCGTTTGTTTTATTAGCCCCTTTCCAAAGGACTCTGCTACCAGTCCTTTGGCCTTCTTGACTGACAAACATTTACTATGCATAGTTTCCATATGTTGCCTCCTCCTACTTGCATTTTAATCTTTTCTTTCAAGTGTGGATGAAAGTCAAGGCCCCCGGGACACTGGGAGGGGCTTCTTTCCAGAAATAATTCCACAGTGGGCCTACTTTCCCTGTTGAGGATCCTGAAAGTTTCCTGTGACTTCCTACTCTGTATGTTCAACTTGTATCCCCTATTCCTCCACTGCAACTAGGCCACTTCTCACCCTCCCCTCACCCCACTTCTCACCCTCCCCTCACCCCATGCACACTGTAAGTGCCTGCCCAGCCCTGCCTTTGCCCAAGGGTCTCCTTCCCAATGGTGGTGAACTTTCTCCTTTATTCCCTGGCCTAACAAATTGTTCAAGACGTCCTTAGTCCTAACTCCTTCATGATCCTTCCCATCTCCCGTCAGCTCCCAGTTCATGCCTCCAAAGAGCCTCTGTATTGATGAGAAAGAGGAACCAGCATGTTAATTTGACCCCATCTCCCTAATCTCTCTGGAGGCCCTGGAGAGAAGTAAGGATAATTGTTTTTAAGTAGTAATGAAGAGAGAAATTCTTGGACCCCACTTGAAATTCAAGAGATTTAGGATTAGAATTGAATTGTACCTCACTCATCAGAATCAATTTTGATCCCTTTGAAGCATGAAAATTTCTCATGTAAAATAGCCTTAAGCCAGGCAACTTCTAACAAGATATTCCTGGACCAGTAATTTTCATATCTCTTATATCCTTGCTTCCTTGAGATATTCCTTCTTTCTGCATTATTTAAGCACTTTTTATGTGTGGCCATATCTACTGACTATACTTTGTCAGGTTCACTTTTCCTACTAAGTTGTAAATTCTGTGGGAATAATGACCCTGCCTCTTTATTGTACATTGTCCCTAACACTACTCACTGGTCTTCCTATGAAGACAGAAATATTTAGAGTGTAGTGTCTCTTAGTGTCACTAACTCTGCTGATTTTATGTTCAAAATGCCAGCAAGGTAAGTGTTCGAACTGCATTTTTCAATTCTGGAACCAGCAATAGGTGCCTGGAGCTAATTATATTCCATCCACGGGACAGGATAGAGAGGAGATGAGGACAGAGAAGTGGAAGGAGTTTGGGGTAAGGAAAGCCAATGGTATTTTGCAGAATTTTTCATCCCATAGATAGTTAGTGAATGTCTCCTATGTGTCAGGACCTCTGCTAGTAACTAGGAGTAGTACAACTGTAACGAACATACACAAGGTCTCTGCTTTCATGGAGCTTGCAGCCCCCTGAGAGAGACTAATAATACAGAATTATTTACTTAAAACGGGTTAAGAGTCACAAAAGAAAAGTAAAAGTGTGCTTTCAGAGTACTAAAAGGGTGGGGGGCTTCTACTCAGGAGCTTCGCTGAGAGATTCATCAAGATTCAGCTGGCCTGAAACTAATCTGAAATGCTTTTTCTCGGTGTCAGTGAGAAACACCATTGTCACGTCAGGAAGAATTTTCCAGCCCCAGGAACCAATGGCATATTTATAGCCTCTTTTACGTCAACTTGTCAAGCAGCATCTTTAACACAGCCTGCTCCCTAGAAACATCTCACACTCGTTGCAGGCTGTGGCAGCACCGAAGCCAAACATTCTGTGCTCTCCGTTTCAGTATAGCAGAGGATGCCGGGAGTTAGTCTACCCACAGCACACTGTTAGCACAAGCATCTCGAGTGAGCCAAAAGACAATTGCAGCTCTGATTCCCTGGAGTCTGGAGGTACTTCTCTGGCCAACTGGTCTCATATGTAAGCCTCTAACCTTGGAACTGGTTGTTGGTAACTGATTGAGAGGCTTAATTCTGTTTGTGTTTTTTAAATGGTGATGATAACATGACGTTTTTTAGACTCTTAATACACCTCCAAGTGTAGATTGTTAGAATTTTTGCTGAATAATACATATCAGGTCTAACTAGCAGGAGTGCAGTGATGCTTGTTATTGGGACACTGCATGTTATAGAAATGTGTGCATAAAAAAGAGATAGAATTTAAAAAAAGAGAGATAGAATATATTATGCTGGAGAAGAATGATGTTATTCACAAATGAAAGCTCAAACAGAATAGTAAAATGAAGACTATGAAGAAAAGATAAACAAAAGGTGAATCTTCGTTATGTAGCTAACTGGACCTTAGGAGTTCACCCGTCAAGTTTCCATCATCGCCCGACTTGCTCCCAACAGCAATCAAGGTGATATGATTTTGTGTACAATTCCACATAGGAAAGCTCAGCGTAAGAAATTATATCATGCTCATTATGAAAAATCATAATAGTCTGTAGCACATCCATAAGCTTGATGCCAGTTTTCTCTGTGCAGAGAGGGAACTGTATTCAGGTAGCAGTGCTTTAGCCATCTCAGATCTTTTGTTCAGAGGAACAGGTCTTTCTCTGGGCTTTCCTTGATGAGTTTCTGAAACCTGGATCAAGCATAATTGCTTTTAAATGGACTATAGCACTCCAAATCGTAACCCATGTGAGATCTGGAATCAGGAAGGAATGGCTGGCTCAGTGAGTTAGGAAGGGCTTTGCTGAGGAGGTGACATTTGAGCTGCATCTTTGAGGAAATGCAGGTTATGCCCAGAGCACAGAGGATGACAAGAAGAGTTTTCTCTCCAGAGGGAGCAGTATGTGGTAAAGCACAGAGGTACAATATCTGTAGGAAGCAGCTGATAGGGGTGCCTAAAGATAAGGTCGTGGCAGGGAGGGGTGGGTGAGGGGATGTGCCAGCTTCATCTGCTTGCCTCCAGACTTTCTCTTGAAAGAAATGAAGATAAATGCAGCCTTTTAAAGTAGTCAAAGGATGGAATCACATTTATTTTTCAGAGAATTCTGATGACAAGCAAGAAACCAAAGACAGTAAGAGATATGATGAAGCCGAAATAGCAGATGCTGAAGACCCAAGGCCTTATGTGGCAGTGGGTAATGCAGGTGGGGACAAAGTGAAGAGGAGCTTAGGAGACGTCTGGGTCAGAACCTTTACCAGCAGAGAAAACAAATACTCTGGGGAGATACAGCATGTCCATTGCAGTAGGCCAAATACGGAGGATGGTTGGAGGAGCTGTAATCAGCTGTGACTTCCAACCCCTTTTAGTCCTTGGGACTTGGAATCTGGAGATTTTCCCCTTCAGCTGCAGACTAACAGTGAGAGAATTTACTTAAGGTTTAATATGCAGTTGGCACTCTGCCAAGCATCCTACTGGTGCTGTATAATTATATCCTTACTGCAGACCAACCATATAATGTAAGTATTACTATTACCTCCATTATGTGGATGAGGAAATTGAGGCCTAAGAAGCTAAGTAGTTTTACTGGGGCTTCAATCTTGGGTTCAGACCCTAGAGCGCATCCTCTTTACCCCATACCTACTGCACAATAGAAAGATTTCTCGGTTTCCTCATAGGTATATAAAAAAGAGAAAGTTCCAAACAGAACCTCCTGACTCCCGGTTGCATCTCTCCATTCTCCATTATTTTTTTTACGTTATTAATGAGAACACTTCTTTTACTGGTTTTTCTAGTTTTACTGAAACTAGAAAATGTGAAAGCCCCTGACTCCACCTTCTCTGTCTCCCTCTTGCCCATCACCAATTAGTCCCCACCCCCGAACTGTGTCTCCTCCTAAATACAGTTGAGGTGTTATTCCACTGTGAACCAGCCCTGCCTCTCAAACACTCTATTCCTTATAAGTGCTTTGCAGTCTGTGAATTCCTGTTTCTCTTACATTCTCCATTGGGTTATAAACTTCTTACAAGTAGGAACTATGTCATATGCATTTTTGCATGCCTTTATGGGCTCTAACATTCTCTGTGTCTTACCAACAGTAGAAGTGTAAAATTATTTACTAATTGACTTAGGGCTTCCCTGGTGGCGCAGTGGTTGAGAGTCCGCCTGCCGATGCAGGGGACACGGGTTCGTGCCCCGGTCCGGGAAGATCCCACATGCCGCAGAGCGGCTGGGCGCGTGAGCCATGGCCGCTGAGCCTACGCGTCCAGAGCCTGTGCTCCGCAACAGGAGAGGCCACAACAGTGAGAGGCCCGCGTACCGCCAAAAAAAAGAAAAAAGAGAGCCTTTAACTATATGATGAAACTTTAATTGTGCTTTACTATTCGTTTATTTTTGTGTTAACCCAAATTGGGAGTGTAGTTGGGGGTGTGTGTGCTGCCCCTCTTACTAGAGAACAGCAGTTGGGATCAATGAGTTGGACAGAGTTGAGGATTGGTTTCCAGACCTTCTCAAAAGGGCAGATTTCTGTAGGAAGGCCTTGGAAAAAACATTTGGACTTTATCCATGACTCAAGGCTTAGGCAGTTTCAAGGTCCAGTGTGGAGTGAAGTGCTACAAAGCCAGCAACTCCCTCCCCCATAGATCAGAGTAAAGAGAACCAACTTCAGGGGACATATGCTAGATTACCAGACATTCCTCAGAAGAGGATCTGTTCTTTTTTCCCTCTTATATTCTTCATTCACTTTACATTTTAAAATTACATGTGGTATAGTCTGAGTTTTTAATTAAGAAGGGAAGTGAATTTCATATTAAATTACTTTAAAAATTTGCAGATGTTATTTTCATGATGAAATAACCCAATTTTATTTACAAGTGAAGTTTTAATTTTGTCAACTTTTCTCTCCTGTATCAAATGATCATTTTAAATCTGTCATCACATGATCTCCATTTTTGCCTTCCCTGTCATTTTTGAAAACATCTATGTTAGTGTTCATTGGCGGGGTCCAGCCTTCTGCTCAATCATCAGAATTGTGGTCAGAGTATGGGCCTACAGTGAAGATTTTTCATTCTGTAAGAAGTCATTAATTAGGATTCTGTTGCTTTAGATTTGTGGTAATTTAGGCCTGGCAAGTATTACTGACATTGAGTAAAATGTTTGGCCTTTTATGTATAAAATTGTCCTTTTTCCACTAATTTTCAAAATTATAGAGCTCAAGGAACCACAAAAGCTTGTCACAGATGCCTTACTTGACAGATGAGGAAACCAAGTTACAGAGGGTGGAAGAATATTTGAAGGTAGAAAAGCCCTGATCCTCTATCTTCAGATCCCCAAGATACCATGTAAAAAAGAGATACCTTTTGGGGCTTCCCTGGTGGCGCAGTGGTTGAGAGTCTGCCTGCCAATGCAGGGGACACGGGTTCGTGCCCCGGTCCGGGAAGATCCCACGTGCTGCCGAGTGGCTTGGCCCGTGAGCCATGGCTGCTGAGCCTGCGCGTCCGGAGCCTGTGCTCCGCAATGAGAGAGGCCACAACAGTGAGAGGCCCCAACAGGGAGAGGCCCGTGTACCGCAAAAAAAAAAAAAAAAAAGAGATACCTTTTTAAAAATTCCAAAGTAGCTCTCACTTTGAACCCTGTACTGATGCAAGCAAGGCTTTCTTATCCACTATGTTCTGACCCCACCCATTCTCATATTATTCTAACAGTGAAGTTATCTTTCTGTCCTATATGCCAGTAGGACTTTAATTAATCTAGAAATAATTTTGGAGCCATCACTGTACTAGAAATGCATCTCCTCCACACTGCTTTCCTTCAAAGACAACCCTAAAGTGGCCACTTCTGGTAGAAAGAGAAAGAAGAGAAAGCCATGTGGTCCCCTTTCCTTCACAGCTGATGGTGCAGCCTGGAGCCAGAGCTGGCTTCCTCCTTCTGCCAGCAAGCCCTTAGTTGAGCCACCAACCCCTTAAGTCTGGCCCCCAAGTTGACTTTGGATCTTGCAAGTTCTTGAAGTTCATGGGCAAGCTCAAGGGATTGGCTGTGAACAGCTGCCACCCTGGAGGCTACTTCCATTGTAAGCCTTGTCCCAGAATTTTGGAAGAGCACTAGTTAAGGTCAAAAGGCATCTCACATCTTTCTCCAGAAGCTCTAAAACAATAGTGTGCATCCTTTGGGGGTATGGATGGCTTTGGGACTAATGAAGACTATGGATACGCCTCCCACCCCATCCCCAAATATAGAGATGCATGTGCACAGACACACAATCACACAGCTTTGCCTGCTATTTCAAGGGATCTGTGGGTTCTCTGAATTCCATCTACAGAGTGTAAAAATCAGTCTCCCTAACCTAGAGAGTTCAAATTTATGATGAGTATTACGTAAATTTGTATAGCACTGTATGGTTAATGACACCTTTGAAATACATTATAGCATTTTATCCCAAATACCCTCATGTGGTAGGTATATTTCTCCCATTTAATAGATGTAAAATAATAGAAAATAATAGCAATAATGACATTATTAGTATTATTTATTGCTAATATTTATTGTTTGCTGTGTGCCAGCTACTATTCTAAGCACTTTACGTGTATTGACTCCCCTTTATAATGTCCTTTGTAAGTAGGAACTATTATTAGCCCTAGTTCAAACGTCATCAAACTAAAGCAGAATAGTAGGGTGCTCACAGGATGGATAGGGCTTCAGGACCATGCATGGGGTTGAGTGGAATCTAAAACATCTTTCAGGAAATTCGCTGGTGGTCCAGTGGTTAGGACTCTGCTCTTCCACTGCAGGGGGCATGGGTTTGATCCCTGATTGGGGAACTAAGATCCCACAAACCGTGCGGTGCTGCCGAAAAAATAAAAAAGTAAAACATCTTTCAGAGTTTGTGAATCAGTCTTAATTTTGTTCAGTACACTTTCCCTATGATGAACAATCTCCAGCCAATTAAATCGCTTACTCAAATGCAGTGCCCAGGAGAGACTATGCAATATTGACCCAACTTTTAATAGATAGCATGTCCGACCCCTGGCTCAACCGGTCCCTGTGGTTTCTCTAGAGGGTGGCCAGCTCCTGGATTTATCCTTGTACTCATACTATACTTCATGATGAAGAACTAATTCTCCCAAAAGAAGTTGGGGTGAATTAAGAAGGGAGAATGAATATTGGGCAGATAAAAATGATAAATGAATTGATGATCTGTTATTATCCCTTCCAACCATGGGATTTTGTTACTTTGTGATTCTGTGCCATCCCTCGGTTGAGCGATTGAATGAATTAATGGTGATCGAGTCCGTGCCAAATGTCCAGTGCCAGCAGCTGGAACTGAGGCTGAGTCCACACCCTGGGCCTGGAGAGCCCACCACATGAAAGGATACAGGAAGCCAAGCCTGTTTTCCTTTAAAAAAAAAAAAAGGTAGTTGAGCTAACCACCATATTAATATAAGCTATTTTCATGGGAAAAGAATTTTATGTGTGGGGCAATGGGCCATAGTAAAAACTTTATTTTATTTTTAATTAAATGCTGGGTTTTCAGATGCCCTTGGGCCATACTAATATGTGAAGAGTAAATTCGTAATTTGTTGGGTTTTTACAAGGATTTATTGTGTAAAAGCAGCTCTTTGCTCCACTGTAGTTTTTCTGAGTCTCCCATCACTTTTGCCATAACCAACACACGTGGGGCTGAGTTTTTTACTCAGCACACCTCACAACATCTATTCATGTATTTCAGTCCAGATCTGATATTTTTACAGGGAAGGTCATAAATATAGACTGCTCCCCACACATGAGCACTCCCACACACATTTCCCCCCTTTTAGGGCTTCACACCCTGAGTAGGCACCTCAGCGAGGTAGTCCGATTGCTATAGTTGGGGTGTCATTGATCTTATGGAGCTAGAAATAGCATGACAGGGTAGGAAGAATACAGACTCCAAAGCCAGATGTATCTGGCATCCAATCAAAAACTCTGTTCAGTTTTTTTAAATTCTCTTTTTTCTCTATGTTTCATTTTGGATATTTTCTATTGCTCTGTCTTCAGCCTCTCTAGTCTTTGCATCTACAATGTCAAGTCTGCTGTTAATCCCTTCCAGTGTAATTTTCTTATGAGACATTGCAGTTTTCATCTCTAGAAGTTTGCTTTTTTAGGTATCTTCCACGTCTCTTCTTAACTCTTTTAATATAAAGAATACAGTTATAACAACTGTTTTTTAAATTTTATTTTATTTTTATTTACTTTTGGCTGCATTGGGTCTTTGTTGCTGCGCGTGGGCTTTCTCTAGCTGTGGCGAGCAGGGGCTACTCTTCGTTGAGGTGTGTGGGCTTCTCACTGCAGTGGCTTCTCTTGTGGAGCACAGGCTCTAGGAGCATGGGCTTCAGTAATTGCGGCCCATTGGCTCAGTAGTTGTGGCGCACGGCCTCAGTTGCTCTGCAGCATGTGGGATCTTCCCAGACCAGGACTCGAACCCATGTCCCCTGCATTGGCAGGCGGATTCTTAAACGCTGTGCTACCAAGGAAGCCCTATAACAACTATTTTAATGGTTTTGCCTGATAACTCTAACATCTGTGTCATTTATCAATACAGCAAAACCAGATTGATTTTTTTCCGCATTGTGGGTCACATTTTCCTGATTCTTTGCATTCCTGGTAGTTTTTGATCAGATGCCAGACAATGTGAATTTATTTTGTTGGGTGCCTGATATTTTCGCATTCCTGTAAATATTCTCGAACTCTGCTCTGGGGTATGGTTAAGTCGCTTGAAAATAGTTTGATCCTTTCCAGTCTTGTTTGGCTAGGCAGCCTGGGAGCAGTGCTCGATCTAAGGCTAATTATTCTCCACTACTGAAGATGACTATTCTGAGTCCTCTACTTAACATCCTGTGAACTCTGAGTTTTCCAGTCTGACTGGTAGGCATAACAGGGACCCTATATGAGTTCCCAGCACTGTTTCCTCTAATCCTTTGGTGTTATCTTTGCACTCAGGTAATTTATTCACATGAATGTGCTTACGTATCTGTTCTTGGCTGAATACTTGAGAGGACCCTGTGCAAATCTCTTTCTGGGCTGTTCTCTTCTCTGTACATTTTTTTATTCTGTCCTGTAAGCTTTAGCTGCCTTGTATCTACTTGCTCTATTTCCTCAATTTAGGGAGTCTACTGCTTTCTGCCTGGGCCCTTCTTCCCTGTGCTGCCACCCAGAAATGTTCTTAAGGCAGTAAGCTGGGGCAATAGTAGACCTCACCTCATTTGTTCTTTATCTTGGGGATCCCTGTCTTTATTGCCTGGTGTCCAG
Organism: Neophocaena asiaeorientalis asiaeorientalis; assembly: GCF_003031525.2. Lineage (NCBI taxonomy): Eukaryota > Metazoa > Chordata > Mammalia > Artiodactyla > Phocoenidae > Neophocaena > Neophocaena asiaeorientalis. The sequence goes on along the minus strand of NW_020185324.1, from coordinate 4,486,564 downwards.
TGTCTTGAAAAGTGTTGTTTTATATATTTTATCTGGGGTGTGTGTGTGTGTGTGTGTGTGTGTGTGTGTGTGTGTGTGTGTGTGTATTTCAGATCAGAGAGTAAACCTGTCCCTTTTACTCCATCTTGACTATAAATTAATGAGAAGTATGGCATATATAAAGAGGGTACCACTCAAGGATTTTTCTCCTTGCATACTGGTTACTGATTTC
>NW_020185324.1:4419394-4486272 GCF_003031525.2 Neophocaena asiaeorientalis asiaeorientalis | reverse complement strand
AATAGTGGCTAGTGGCTAGCATGTTTAGGGTTGCTCAGTTACTCACTTTTCACAAATACTCATTGAGCATCTACTAGATACCGTATGTGCTGCAAGGCACTAGCAATATAATTTATTTATTTATTTTTGCTGTGTTGGGTCTTCGTTTCTGTGCGAGGGCTTTCTCTAGTTGTGGCAAGCGGGCCCAGCTGCTCCACGGCATGTGGGATCCTCCCAGACCGGGGCTCGAACCCGCATCCCCTGCATTAGCAGGCAGATTCTCAACCACTTTGCCACCAGGGAAGCCCCGGCACTAGCAATATAAAGAGTGATGTGATGGTTCTTGCTTCAGAGTGGCTATAATGTGGTCATTGATTGAAAATTTCTCCAAAAGCACCCGTGAGTCAATTTCTTGCATATAGCCTATGAGTTGCCTTTTTTAATGAGAAAAACAAAGGCTTTTAAAAAGGAAGAAAGAGAACATTTGACTAGCAAGTCTTATGAACAACGTATGGAAAATAGTAGGTACTCAATAAATACGTATTCTTTGAATGAATAAAAATTATCTGTGAATTTAATAATCATAATGATGATTTTAGGACCATATTTAGCTCAGTATGGCTTGAAGGGATTTGAAGATACTTTTCCATCTCACTTGCAAAGCAGTTTAATTGAAATTATGTATTACACCATTGATTTTCTTAGGTCATTGTGGTTGGCACTGGGGCCATGAGTGAGACATGGTTCCTGTCCTCCGAGCTTATGGTCTAGAATTGTGTGAAGTACTGGTTGTGTCAGAATACCTAGGAGCATACTTATCCCAGAATCATTGAGTCAGGGAGGGCTTCCAGGAGGAGGTGATGGCTAAGCTGCAGCCTGAACAAATGATACCTTTGGTGAAGAGGAAACTTTTGAATGAATCTAGTTCTTCCAAGGCCTAAACTACAGCTTTGGAAGCTAGACTCAGACTTTCATACCCACTGTCTACTTCTGTCCTCACTAATAGGTTTCATATAAAATTGGGTGAGCCATCATGGTAAAATCACCTTCCAAGCATGTACAGTGCAATATCCTGCCAGTACCTGCTTGAAATGAAAAGACCTAAAGTTCTGTCACGTTTAATACAGAATCCATTAAAAAGTATCCCAGCAGAGGGCTGAGCACAGAGGGCTAAGGTCTTAACAAATGCTTGTTTAATTGAATTGAGGACATAAACTCTGAGAGGTGGCCAGGAGAGAAGTTGGGGAATCTGCTGCCCCCCTCCTCTCAGTTCTGGGCTGCTGCCCGAGTTCATCTTTCTTCAGTTGGTCCAGCTCTGCAACAAAGGAGTGCTTCAGTTCAGCAGAGCAGCATAGAGCTTGCTCGCATGCTGAGCAGGAGGGCTGTCGAGAGAGACTGTGTAGTAAATAAAGAGCGCTCATTGAAATGCCAAGTGTCACTACTTTGGCATTTAATTATCTGACTTGCTGGCAGCTGGAAGTAGGGAAGCAAGAGGAGAAAAAGAAGAAAGGCAGCGAGGAGCAGAAGGCAGAACTGGACAGTGATCTGATGTGGACAGTCAGCCAGGAGCACCACTTTCTAAGCACATCCTTAAAAAACACTCACTTTGTATCGACTGTTAGAATTACCTACATTTTTGAGAAGAAATTTCAGTTAAATTGCCTTATGATTTTTAAGAAATCACCGCTTGGAACATACAGAGGCACAATCAAGGAACTCTTAAAGTGAAGATCATTTTAGGTTATGTTCAGCGTGGGCTGTCAAAGGTGTCTAAACACACAGCAAGGTCGTGTGGGAAAGACATTCAGGCAAAGCAGTGCCAGTGCTGTGGGCGTTCTGTCCAATGTGAACGAACACCACTTGGCAGCCTGCTGGTCTTGCTTACTTCTCCGGTGGGTAGAGAGCTGTGGGCTCTAGAGGCAGCAGAGAAAGGTTTTAATCCCGGCTTTGCCACTTACAGTGTGAATTTGGGCCTGTGTGTGTGTTATCAGTTCTTTCAACACTTAAAGCTTAAAACACTTAAAGCTTCCTATTGGAAGCTTTCGTTGTTTGGGTGCTGGCCTAAAAGTCACTTTCTGTAGTGCCGAGCACTGAGCTGATTATACTTGGGGATGTGTTTGAAAAATCTTTTTTTTTTTTTAAAGCAGCAGATCCCTTTTATTAAGCAAAATATTATATAAGGCATTTGTGTCTGAAACCAACAGAAGGAGCTAGCTGCTCAAAGGAGGAAGAGTGACCTCTCCCAACTCTAGACATCTTCAGGTCTTCATTCACATGTCACCTTTTCAGGAGACCTCCTCATACCCCACTTCTGCCTAAGCACCAAGCCCTCCCCAGCCCACCCCCAACTGCTGGCATTACTTTCCCCTTACTCAACTCCTATTTTTCTTCGTAGGAGTTACTGTATCTGCCATACAGTACATTGATCTATTAGCTGTTGGTTTGCTCCTCCCCCACTGGAATATGTGTCACATGTTGTGTTCTGTGCTATATCTCCAGCAAAGAGGTATCCCTAGTACCTGGAACCAAGTAGGCACTCAATCATTATCTTTTCGGTGAATGGTGCATAAGTAGTGACCAATATTAACACATACGGTTCCTGCTCTGATAGTCTCATGTTGGGGAAAAACAGGTAGTCAGGCAACCATTGAACCGTGTGGTTAAGTGTTGTGCTGGGTGAAGTGTGAAGTGCTGTGGGGACACAAGGAAAGGCCTCTGACCCAGACATGGGAGGTCTAGGAAGGCTTCCTGGAGGAGGAAACCTGATCACATAAGAAACTGAGGCTCATAGATGGTAAGTCCTAAGGTCAGGTAGACTGAAAAGTGGAGGAGCTGGTGCAAAGTAATGAAATAGCACTGGTACAAAGGTGTTGGTCTCCTCCATTCTGAACATGTGATATTTAGAATCTGCAGAAGTTTTAGGACTTTAGTTGTGCCAATGGGGAGTCAATAAAACCACGCCTACGTCATTGAAGATTGATCAGAACAGGATGCCTTGCAGGGATTGGGTCCAGGGAAAGTTCATATTATTCTGGAGAGTGAGAAACAGCATTGCTAAGGAGGTAGAGGTGAAACTGTGGATCTGTATGACTCTATGAAAGTGATAGTAGCAAGTTTGGGGTTTTGTCAGGATCTGATCCAGGAGAAGTTGCCTTTAAAACAAACATTCTGGGCTTCCCTGGTGGCGCAGTGGTTGAGAATCTGCCTGCCAGTGCAGGGGACACGGGTTCAAGCCCTGGTCTGGGAAGATCCCACATGCTGTGGAGCAACTGGGCCTGTGAGCCACAACTACTGAGCCTGCGCGTCTGGAGCCTGTGCTCCGCAACAAGAGAGGCTGCGACAGTGAGAGGCCCGCGCACCGCGATGAAGAGTGGCCCCCGCTTGCCACAACTAGAGAAAGCCCTCGCACAGAAGCGAAGACCCAACACAGCCAAAAATAAATAAATAAATTTAAAAAAATAAAAATAAAACAAACGTTCCATGTCTAGGCATTAAAACGGTGGCTATCCTATAATGCAAAACAAAATTTTTTAATGAAGATACTTTGACCTAGGAGTCCCAATTCTAAGAATTTATCCTAAGGTAATTCTAACATCATAATCCAATTATATGTGTGTGTGTATAGTACATGTTCATGTATGGAGAGTACATGTTTATGTACTCTATATTATTGTTAATAGTATATATGCATATACACATATCATTGCAAAATAATTGGGGACTATCTAAATGTCCAACGAGAGGGAGCTGATTAAATAATATGGGTAATTCATGATGGAATATTATGCAGTTGTTAAAAGTGACAATTTTGAGATATATTTATTTACATGGAAAGATAACTAAGTTATTAAGCAGAATGCCTTATAGTATATAAAGTATATATATTATATATATATAGCATGATTTCATATTCTAAAGAAAAGTGTGTGTGTTTATGTGTATATATATATAAAGCATTTATATATTTCCATGGGATAAACTACAGAAGGGCATACATCACTATATTAACTGTGTTTATGTATATTAACAGTGTTTGTTTATGCAATCAATACATTTTTATTCATGTAATGAGAATCACTGGAAAGAAGTACAGTGATAATTATATACACACCACCCCTTTAAGAAATGGCTAGACATTTGGCAATAGTTTTTCTCCCAGCGGTCATCACCTCTGCCTTCTCTTGGGCTGAGAAGTATTCCCAACTGCATGTGAACTTCTCTGGAGGGCTTCTACCTTTCTCCCAGATCCTCCCCTCCTGTGAGCTTTTCACAAGAAAGGTCCATTTTTCAGTACACAACCAAGACTGCCATTTGTCTCTCAGGTTTAGACCAGCGGAGAGTGCACCCAGTGGCATCAACTGGCCTTTTGCTGTCATTAAATATTACTGTTTTACACTCACAAATAAAAGTTAGCAGCATTTCATTGCTTCATAGTGTGAAATTAGACCTCCTAACCAGCTGGATGCAACAGCCTGGCGTAGAAATGGTGATGACTGCTAGTGTTCGTGGTTCAATTCAATTAGGAATATTTTTTTCTCCCCTTTGGTGAAAGGGGTAGTCAAGATGAATGCCTCACAAACTTCTGAAATATGTAATTGTATAAAAGAACTATTAAAGTAGAGTAACATCTCTATGATCTTTGAACTAAGCCGTCATTCTGCCATTATTGATGTAGCTGCTTTAAGCCGCCTAATTAAAATCGGAGTGACAGATTTGTTATTGAAAATCTCAAACCCAGCTCACATCCCGTACAGCACATCTGAGCAGGGTATATATCTGCTGTTTTGATGGACTCTTAAAATTGCTAAGCTGTGCCGGGTGCCAAAAGGAATTCAATAAATCTTTTCTTTTCTTACTGAGCAGCTCTCGTTAGTCTTTTTAATAATAGCACTAGTGGATATCAACTTTAGTTCTCCAAAATAAATTAAGTGTGTCCATTAGGGTTGTAATTATAGCATCGGATATGAGTTTATTCTGCTACAAAGAGATGGCCAGGCTGATAGAGCCAAGAGCTCTCCTCTCGGCCCTCTGCATTTCAAACATTGTTTTGTGCATAAAATGTGGATCTAATATCTGAGTTGGGGAGGGGTGGCCTCTGAAGGTCTTTTCGTCATCTGAACTGACAATATTTCTCCCTCCTTGGAGTTCTGAGCATACGGTATCAAGTGGTGTGAATTTTGCAGATACTAAGTGAAAGCTGGTCACCAACGAGCAGCCCGCAGTTCAGAGCCTGCTAAACAAACTGCATAAACCTTGGAGTAGGAGAACATGACAGAAGGCTGCGTTATCTGAAAATTTAGCTAATTTTCTTTTTAAAACCATCTGTCATGGTTATTCAGATTTGAGGGCTAAATGGAACGGAAGGTATTGCTGGGGGATTAAACAAGTTCTCTGAAAATATTTTCATACCCTTCCCTCTTGTCAGAAGCTTTTTTTTTCACGAAAGATGTCATTCGAGTGTTTGGGTTTTTTTTTTTTTTTTTAAGTTTCTGTCTTCCATGCCATGGGAAAACTTTGTTACCCTGTTGGTACTAAAGAATGGAGTGGGATGCAAGTAGATGAGTTTGTAGTGTGTAAGGTTTATCCTGGACTTCTGGATCTCACAGCCTTAAAATGTCATTCTCAGTCCTGATTGAGATGTCTGGATATTCTAAATTAATCCATAAGAGATTTCTGCAGAGGTTGGCAGAGGGTAACATTTAAGCAGAGCCCTTTTCCTCCCCATGCCCAGAAAAGAGGAAGGAATTACTGAGCAGAAAAAAAATGAGCAAGGGGGCCAGAGAGTGCATTTTCATAGCAAGAATCTACCAACACTCTCTTGTCATCGTTATTTTTCCACTTCTTCCTCCATTTTGGAAGAAAAGTTCCTGTTATTTCTTAATTCATGAACGGTAGCACAGATATTAGAAGCTCTGTTTTCTTGGGCAAGTGTGGAAATAGGAAGTTTGAAAAGATATTTACATCTTTTAAATATGTATGGAAGGTAACCTCCCTCCTTTCCCATCTTCTGACTTCATTATTAAAAGAAAAACATTCACGTGGTGATGTGAAGGCAACTGAGTGTCATTTCCCTTTAAATAGTACAAAACATATAGGGGCAGGATTGCATTTGTCACAAATTGTCAAAATATATTTTTTTAAGAAACCAAAATCTTATAGGGATGGTTCCAAATGTGCCTGATTTCCCTGAGCAGTGAGCAGCTCGACCTTTACATTAGCAGATATATTTATAAATACACATATGGCCCGCTAGGACCTGATTGGCTACTGATCTGATGAGCCAGCAACAGAATTATGGTGTATCACCTGCATGGAGTTTAGTTTGCTTTTAGTTTTTTTTTTTTTAAGTTACTGATTTACCTTAGAGGTTTTCACTTGCAGTCACCTAATTTATCTGCATTCATTGACAGGTGTAATTTGTTAATGCAGTCTGTGAAAGCCGAGAGGTTTTGAATGTTTTGATGTGTTTTGTCGGATCTTTACATGATAGCTTTTTTCCTCATGAATCCGTGACACTTGTCAAGATGGACCACAACCAAGCGCATAAAAGAGAGCTGGACTCACAAGGTTTGTGTTACAAAAATGAAAGAAAATGTTCTGTATTTAAAATATAAGATTATAATACTTAATGCCCTTTTAAAAACTATACCACAGCCCCAGGAGATTCTACTCTTTTTCCACCTGAGCTGGGAATCACTGATTTAGGAGGCTTCTCCCAGCTGCTGCTTCTTCCTCATCCTCCATACGCATTAGCATGCTTTCTAAGCCAATGCCTTTTCTTTTCTTTTCCTTTTTCTTTTTCGCATTCACATTTCTGGCTGCCTTTTAATTCCTGAATAATCACCTTTCTCTAGCTGATGACATTAAAGGACATTTTCCCTACATTAAAACAATGAAATTGCCTGAGTGAACTGAGTACTTTTGCAGCTAAGTTCATTTCTTTTTCAGCTTCACAGGCACAGTGAAATGTGTAAATAGAGACCTTAATTTTCCCTCAGCTGCAATCTATAGTCTTCAACACTTCTGAGGTGGAAAAAACATACGAATGCTCTTCTTTTAAACTTGTAATAGTTTCATTGTAAATTCCCCATATACTCTTTGTCCTCTGTAATAGAGAGCAGTTGCTTTTTCTGAAGGCACAAATGGAACTGATTGACTTTTAGAGAATAGTAGAGGCCACACGGCTCTTTAGGGAAGTTTTCCGCCCTCACTAGGTGTCTTAAAAGCATTAAAATCACTAAGAAACAAAAATTTCAAATGGAGCAGAGGATCCTTTATGGAAGTAACTACTTCTTTATATTTGTAGACAAGGTAATCCAGAAGCTCTGTTGAATAGAAATATAACCCCACTGTCAGCTCTGTATCAGAGAGAGGTTTTGGATCTAGAAATTAATTAGTAAAGAAGAGAAGGGATAAAATTAAATCATGGTTCCTTCATATCATCGATTTTCTTGAGTGCAGTAGAAACCATTCATTAATTTATTCAAACCCAGTTCTTGACCTGCCACTGTATGTAATTCATAAAGTTTCATGTAGGAAAAGAAGAAAAAGGTGTGAATCCAGAACTTTTCACCCTGTTTTCATGTATGGTAGAAAAGGTCTTGAAGAGCTTTACACATCTCACTTGCAAAATAAAGTAGAAATGAGTGAGAATTTGTACCATATGTCCACCTATTTTTTGCACTTACAAGAATCACAAGTGATCTGAGTTCATAAAATGCTGATTTTTTCTAAGAATTTTCCTTTCTCTTAGGATATCTCACCTAGGTCTGCGAGGCTTCAGATGGATTACAATAAAAAATTTGATTAGCTTTCAACAGCAAAAGTTCAGTAAACATGTGAAAAATTTACAGAAATAAAATATTGGAAACATTTATATTTTCCCCTTCTTAATTACATAGTTTGAAACGATGTGTATTTTTCAAGCTGTTCTTCCATGACTCTCATTTTATTTTTAACTATTATTTGGAGGTTGCCGTTTTGATAGTCTTAGTTTTATGTTATCAGAGATATTTATTCTCAGATCTAATTTGCTTCGTATTAAAAATTTTCACAACAGTTTTGTGTGAAAATTATTTCCATAGTGAAGTATAATAGCAAAAGGAATAGGCTAGGATTAGCATGGTTAGTAAGAACAGGTAAATTATTTGTGTAGTAAAGAACTTGGCCTTGCCCAATGAGAAGTTTCCTCTGCCTTCAGCTTCTGGGAGGTAAACCTGTGTCATACCTGATAGGAGTGTCTTTTTTTAGAGTGGGAGTTGCCCACAACAGATTTAGGGTGAGCTGGCCACACCAGGAAAAATTTTATGGTGTAAGTTAGGGTGAGGGCTTTGGGGTCTCCTGACATCAGTCAACCTGGAAGCTGAGATCAGCCATGAGAGCACTCAGTCAATCAAGCATGCCTATGTAATGGAGCCCTAATAAAAACTCTGGGAGGGCTTCCCTGGTGGCGCAGTGGTTGGGAGTCCGCCTGCCGATGCAGGGGACACGGGTTCATGCCCCGGTCCGGGAAGATCCCACATGCCGCGGGGCGGCTGGGCCCATGAGCCATGGCCACTGAGCCTGCGCGTCCGGAGCCTGTGCTCCGCAACGGGAGAGGCCACAACAGTGAGAGGCCCGCATACCACAAAAAAAAAAAAAAAAAAAGAAAAAACAGAAATAAGGAGACTTAAAAGATATAACAAGAAAATGCAAGGTTCAGACCTTATTTAGATACTAATTCAAACAACTCCTGTTAAAAATATAATTTTGACACAATTGAGAACATTTAATTTTTTTAATTTAGTTTTAAAAATTTGGACAGTGCTTTAGAAGAACCCAGGACAAATCTGATAATAGTATTGTGGTTATGTAACAAAATATTTATATATTTTTAAAATGTACATTGAATTATGTAGGATTTACATAGCATGATATATGAGATTTACTTTAAAATATATCAGAAATAAAAGGAAAAGGATTAGGTAAAGGATGCATCAAAAATCTTAATAATGGTTGAATGGTAATGAAGGGAATTGGAGGGTCATCACGCTATTCTTTCTACTGTTGTGTATGTTTAAAGTGTTTTATAATAAATTGTTTTCAAGTATTCTTTTTTTAAATGAAAGAAACCAGAAATAAGGTGGACTTTTGCTGACCCTAAGTACTGAAGAAGCTCATGCTTACTTGGGGAGCCCCCTGTCTAGGACATCATTATCTGTAATGCAGGGTTCTTGGAGCCTGAAGAAGCTAACATGCCCTCCACAACTGAACAGCTGTACTCCCCACCCTCTGTCCCGTTCACAGGATCCAGAGGTGTAACCAGTAACCAGAGTGTAGAATGAGGAAAGTTTAAAGTTAAACTAGATAGAGAAATAAAAGAATTGGGTTGGTTTGTCAGATGCACAGATTTTATCCTAAAACAGAGAAGAATGATCTCAAAGCCCTCAAAGTCATACTGGGGACTTTCATACTTCCCAAATCAGGCACTACTCTTCAAAACAGAATATTTTTTTTGTAAATAATGTACAAGTTCAGCGTTCCATAGAACAACATACCTCTCTATGGCATCCTAAGCTAGATATGAAAACTAGTGCAGATATGAAATGCTAACCTGCTACAGTGTGTTCCATGAAAGTTAAGGGTCCTAACACACCTTTTTGAACAAAAGCCTCCATCTACTTGTATCACAGATGGCAGGACAATGCCTGCTTCTCAAGTAGTTTCTTGTTGGCAAACAGGTGCTACTCAAAACAGCGGCACCCTCAGTACTGCAGTACTGCCTCCAGGGGCGACTGCTGACCTGAAGGAGAAGGTGAGATGTGTCACCTGGTCTCTTTCCAACTCTGGAAATAGACTGGCGTTCTCAAATGTAGTAGGATCTAATTGTTGGAGCCAAATCATCAGTTAAATATACAGCAGTCCTTTTCAAGGAACTGTTATCACAGGCTTAAGTGTAAATACACCAAATGGAGTAGTTGCAGTGCGCCCATCAGATAACCGTATGCCCATCAGCTATTGTGTGTTCCGCAAATTAATTTATTGTGTTTAGACCCAGCTTTGCATCCTGGCAGCCATGGTGCCAACAGAGCCTGAGCATGTCAGTTGTGTCTGCCTCTTAACTGTGCGATAGATCTCTTTTCATTTCCCTTTCTCTCTTCTCACAAACCTGTTATTTAGTTTCCCCAAATAGCATATTCAGAATTTTCTCATTTCTGAAGAATACCATTTTTAGGTGCAAATGATGACTGCATAGAAATTGAGTAATGACTCCTTTTGTTATGCTGGGTCAATTTTGTCATGACCCAGTCTTACTTTGTGTCAGTGACACCATTAAAATACAAAATAGAATTCATCCTCAAGCCCCTTCTGATGTAAGTGACATCAGACAGAAAGTGTTTGTTGTCTTCGTGTGGACAGGAAGGGTCTGAAATTAGCCCCCCAAATGTCCTCACTTTAAAGAGGAGTAACATGGCTACCTTGCCATGGCTCCATTCATCATTGATGGTGGAAACCACAAGGCTCCTTCTCCCCCTCCCCCTTCCCACCTCCCTCCCTCCCTCCCTCCCTTTCTTCCTTCCTTCCTTTTTTATTTTACCCCAGGAGACCAAGGTCATACAGCAGGACAAATATAGCCAACTTTGAACCTCTGAGTCTGCTTTGAATTTAGGGAATACTCATCTTCTCATCTTTCTCTCTTTAATTGCCAGCTTCACATTAGGGTGGTTACTTGACAAAAGTTCTCAGAAGTTTAGAAAAGGTTGAGCTGTGTTGACTGGAGTGAGGGTTTTGTCTGTATGTCAGTGATCAAAACAATCTCAGCTTCTGCTGCCACAAGTAATCTTGTATCACCATATTCTAGGAGAGGGCTTCTCATCCTCAGTACTACTGACATTTTGGGCTGGATAATTCTTTGTTGGGGGACTGTTCTGTGCATTGAAGAATGTTTAACAGCATCCCTGGCCTCTACCCATTAGACACTAGTAATGTCTCCCCCTGCCCTCCCCCTACACACACTCAGAGATACTTAAAAGTATCTCCAGATATTGACAAATGTTCCCTGGGAGGCAAAATCACCCATGGTTGAGAATTGCTGCCCAAGGATGTAGCACTGGTGATCTGTTTCAAATTTTTTGAGAAGATGGCTATGGCACACTTTCAGGTTGATAAAATGATAACTTCTCCTTCTTCAAATAATGCATTTGTTTTCCCAAGGTGACTAGGGAAGAGAAGAATTTGCATTTTGAACTCCATGTCCCATAAATTACCAGAATTTTCAGTTAGAGGAGAATCAAAACTATCTTGTCCTAAATATAAGAACTCTAAGATCAAATTACTTTCACATTTTTTTTCACCATTAAGGTATCTTCTTCATGACAATTTTAATCCCAAATCTTTACCAGCATTAGTGAAACAACAAGGGTCTTGTTTATTCTCCACTTTAGGAAACCTCTGAGCTTAAGCAGAAGGATCTGTGCTAGATATTTGGTGATTATATGTGTGTACCAGCTCTGAAAACCACCTTTAATAATTGTTTTCAAATTACCTTATGTGCCAGCTTTTTGCACTTAAGCAGATACGAAAGCTAAAATGAAATTACTGGCTTCCTGGTTGAGAGTGAGGGTGTGTGAATGCAGTACATGTTATTAATTTGGAATACAGAAATGACTGTACAATTCTAAATGAAATATTTTATCGTAGGTAGCATTTATCCCCCAAGTTGCAAGACATATCCTGAAACAGGAAATAACAGAATCAACTTAAAGTCCCTCATCTAGCTTTCTTCCCTAAAAGTATACTCTGAAAATGCTTCTTTTTGAATTTTACTTAATTTCTGGACAGAGGTGCTGGATAGCCTAACTTTCCAGTCATCAGGAATGGTTGCTCTGAAAGCAACCATTTGGGCTTCTAACAAGGGGAGCATGGAACTTAAAAATTAAGGATGCAGGTTATTTTGGTTAATTCATACACAGCAAGCTGAGTCCTTCATGGTCGTTCTGTTTGGTTGTGAAAAAGAAATCTCCAGAAGAATCAAAAAGCTATCCTGGGCTTTCAGAAGCTTTTTTTTTAAAAAAACATTTATTTATTTTATTTATTTATTTTTGGCTACGTTGGGTCTTCATTGCTGCGCTCGGGCTTTCTCTAGTTGCGCCGAGTGGGGGCTACTCTTAATGGCGGTGCACGGGCTTCTCATTGAGGTGGCTTCTCTTGTTGAGGAGCACGGGCTCTAGGCATGCGGGCTTCAGTAGTTGTGGCACGCGAGCTCAGTAGTTGTGGCTCGCCGACTCTAGAGTGCAGGCTTAGTAGTTGTGGCGCATGGCCTTAGTTGCTGCTCCGCGGGCATGTGGGATCTTCCCAGACCAGGGCTCGAACCCTTGTCCCCTGCGTTGGCAGGCGGATTCTTAACCACTGCGCCACCAGGGAAGCCCCAGAAGCTTTAACACAGAGATATCTGCTTTCATGGAATTGATCCTGATCACCTTATATCAATTCTGATCAAGTCACCAAATAGCTATGCATCTGGTATGTGCAAGAACAAAAGATCTACTTTGAGTGGAAACGTTGGACATTAATAAATCGTTTCCCAGGACCTACTCTTCTTTGGAGATACTTCTTGTCATGTATAGGGAATCTGTAGGGTCTGCTTACTTTCTTTTTAAAGTCTTTATTGAACTTGTTACAGTATTGCTTCTGTTTTATGCTTTGGTTTTTTGTCTGCAAGGCATGTGGGATCTTATCTCCCTGACCAGGGATCACCCCCTACATTGGAAGGCAAAGTCTTAACCACTGGACCACCAGGGAAGTCCCTCTGCTTACTTTTGAACTTCTGCATTTCTCACCTGAATGTGGATTCTAGGCAACGTTTTATTCAAAGAAAGAATGATAGATTAAAACAGAGATTGGTATTCCAACCTTCTGAGTCTTCACTTTGTGCTGACAAATTAATTGTCTGTTTTACCTTCTTTGAACAGCGAGGTTCTATTTGGTTTGTCGGGTCACGTGCATTTCATTACACTACACCTTGGTGACAAAGGAAGCTTAGGGGTAAAAATGAACCCAGAGATGAGTCAAGCATTTGGCTTGAGCTCTGTGGCTCAAAAATGGACAAGTCATTGGTTCTGACGGTGCGTCCTCTGACACATGGAAAAGACCTGTGGCAAGTCGTGTTGATGGAGCCTCACACATTTTCCAAGGGATGTTTTGTCTCTAGACTGTGGAGTCATATTTGAATTTGCTCATTCACTCATATTTAAATTTTACCCAGACAGCCCAGTCTAAACCCCAATGGATGGGATAACTGCCTAAATATACCAAATGTATTTAGTAATTCAGACTTTCCCCTCTGGAATTAAAGATTGAATTTCTTTTAAGAATAATGATGAAATGTTCTATTTTTTGATCTACGTGGCAGTTACATGGGTATGTTCAATGTGCAATAATTAATTGAGCTGTATGCATATCATTTGTATGGCTTCCTAGATATAGTACTTAAATGAAAAGATTTATTTTAAAAAGAGTCATGCTGAAATTGACAAGACTAGCAAAAGTTTATAAAAGGGGAAAAAACTTACCTGTGGAAAAAATCAAATCACAGCACCTTAGTGAGCTTCCAGCTATCATTTGTATAGTTTAATCAAACATCTTTGCAAATGTACCTCTATTAAGCATTTTTATAGGAGGCTTACCACAGAAATATGTACTTTTCATATGTGCGTACAGTCATGATTTCATTTTGTAATGCTGAAAATGCTATCTCCTTTAAAAAACATCTTTGTTGCTTTACTGATAAGATTTCTGTATTATTTAATTGGACTACAATGGGTATTGAGACCAGTACCATTGGACTATATACCATTTCATCAGCACCCTAATTAGTCTAAGCATTTACTGTATCTCCACTGCTCCATTCAGTTGGAATAATTTTGAGAGCCAGTAAAGGTGAGGTTTCATCCTGAATATCATGCCACTTCTGCTGCATGATAAAATCATATTGTCGAGGGCTTCATCCCCTTCAACCAGCACTGTGAATTTGAAATCCAGTTTTGAAACCTCTTCAGTTATAACCCAAACGTCTTCACAATCCATATAATATTTTAGCCCACACATTTGGTAAAACCATATGAATTTAGAATTATGGTGAGGAGGGAGAAAGGAGAAGGAGAAGCTAAACTGAGTTAGTGGAAAATGTAATTATCGTTTTTAAAGATATTATTTATGGGATTTTTCTTTGCAAAGAGCAAAGTGAAATTTGCTCACAACGATGTACGAAGTGTTTTCCTCACCTCCTGCTCCCAATCACCCTCCCCCTTAAAATAATGTGTTAACAATTTGATGTCTGTCTGTACATTCTTGATGATTATAGAAACATACAAACATATGCACACATATGATTTTTTCTTTTGTATTACAGAATGGGATCATACTATATATATTTCTCAGCACATCGTATATCATGGACATTTCTCCAAGTCAGTCCATGTAGCCCTAATACATTCTTCTTAATAGCCACGTCACGGCCTATAGCATTGATGTATTGTAACTGAGGATTCAGGCAATGTCCTGTTTTTCTGCCCCTATAACAAATGAAGCAATAAATACACTGGTATATTTATTCTTATATATTAATATTGGGTAGAGAACTTTTAAATAAAAGTGGATTTAAAAAACTATTTTCGGGCTTCCCTGGTGGCGCAGTGGTTGAGAGTCCGCTTGCCGATGCAGGGGACACAGGTTCGTGCCCCGGTCCGGGAGGATCCCGCATGCAGCGGAGTGGCTAGGCCCACGAGCCATGGCCGCTGAGTCTGCGCGTCCGGAGCCTGTGCTCCGCAACGGGAGAGGCCACAACAGTGAGTGGCCTGCGTACCGCAAAAACAAACAAAAAAGCCAGACTATTTTCAGGTGCATGTAGTAACTGAAAATGAGTTAGCCAGGCACAGGCAGACAGAGATTCTTAGTGGTGGTTTTTACTAAATGCCCAAGAAGAATAGCACGTACTGTATCAATCGTGTACATGATTGAGGGGTCCTCAAAATGTCAATTTTTGGCAGAAAATAGATTGCCTGGGTTTGGGATGGGAACAAAGATTCACTGTAAATGGGCTGAGCTGACTGATATTCTCATCATTGGGATGCTGAGAATGCTCTAAAATTGGACTATGGTGAGAGTTGCATACCTCAGTAAATTTACTAAAGAGTAATTTAATTGTACTTTGAAATTGAGTGAATTTTGGTATGCAAATTATACCTCCATAAAGTTGTTTAAAGAGGTAAATTTTTAAAGCAGTTCATGGGACATCTTTTTTTTATATCATCAATTAGCATTATCTAAGAAAAAAGGTTTCCTTCAGTAAAGGCAATTCCAGCCCACCAACACCTGTTTGATTTATTACAGTCTCAGAATTCTTGGACTTTGCTCAATAAATATTTTCTGCATTTAACTAACTAAACTTTTTTTGCTCCTGCTGACCGCAGTAGTCATTTTCCAGGGTGACATTTAAGAAAGCCATGATCTTATTATTTAGACACTGATGAGTTTTATCAGTCCCATTCAGTCATTCACTCAGCAGTTACATACTGAGTACCAGTGTATGCCAGGCACTGTTCTAGTAATTTGGAATGTATCTGTGTCTAAGAAAGTTGAAGACACCTGCCCTCTTGGAGCCTGTACTCTAACTTAAAGTCAGAGAAAGGAGAGAAGACCATTATTTCATATTGTAAAGCAGGGCTTCCCAAGTGAATTACCAGGGTTTCTTGTTAAAATGCAGCTTTTGGTTCAATAGGGATGCTGTCTGGACTTCTGGATTTCTGCCAAGCAGTCAAGTGATGGTAATGCTGCTGGTCTGAAGACCACACTTTGAGGAGCAAGGTTTTAACATACAGTGACATGTATGTACACGACAGTCACGCTTTTATGAGGTTGTACTGTATTTCACACCCTGTGTTCTCCTCGATTCCCTCCATTTGCTGGGACCCAAATAAACAACACAGGTGGGAATGGGAGTGTTGGTGGCCTTGATAATCACCTGGTACCTCTTCAGCATTCTTTGCTGGATGAGAGATGTGCTGCCTGCTCCAAAGAGTAGGAACATAGCTGGTCTTGGAAGTAGCATCTTCTGGCTACCCCTTCCGCTGCACTGGCCTTCCTCTCCGCATGCTTGGTCTGGAGGTTAGGAAGCTTGAATTTTTCTGCAGATCTTCTATAACTCTTCTATAGACCCTTGATGATTAAAACATAGTAAGCTACTGAAAGTTACAAACCAGTGAATTCTAGTGATTGAATTAGGAAAGACGTATGGTGAAGGGAAACTAATATCAATATTTTTGAGTGACTACTCTGTACATTTAAGCATTCTGTGATGCATAAACTTTAGGAAGTCTTTATTATTATTTTCATTTTCAAACATGAAAACTGTGGCCCTCAGAGTATTCTGCTGATTTTTTTTTTTTTTAGTTTGCTCAAGATCACACAATGGGTAGTTAGCAGAACTAAGATTAGAATAGAATTATTTGTATCTGACTTTGAAGAAGCAACAATACCCTTAACCTTGTACCCTGCTGGAAAGTTCTTAGTTAAGGAAAATTTCTTGTCTCTTAAGATCTCCCTCAATTTTAAAACTTTTGAAGTCAAAGCACCACAATTTCCTTGAAAGATACCACTTCATAAGTCAGAAAGAGAAAAACAAATACCGTATGCTAACACATATATATGGGATCTTAAAAAAAAAAAAGGTTCTGAGGAACCTAGGGGCAGGACAGGAATAAACACGCAGATGTAGAGAATGGACTTGCGGACCCGGGGAGGGGGAAGGGTAAGCTGGGACGAAGTGAGAGAGTGGCATGGACATATATATACTACCAAATGTAAAATAGGTAGCTAGTGGGAAGCAGCTGCATAGCACAGCGAGATCAGCTCGGTGCTTTGTGACCACATAGAGGGGATGGGATAGGGAGGGTGGGAGGGAGACGCAAGAGGGAGGGGGTATGGGGATATATGTGTACGTATAGCTGATTCACTTTGTTATACAGCAGAAACTAACATTGTAAAGCAATTATACTCCAATAAAGATGTTAAAACAAAAAACAAAAATACTTCACCCTCATGCCTCACTACTACTCAGAAACTCTGAAAATACAAGGGCCTTGACATTGTCTGTTATAAATCTTTGCACCTGATAGCCTTTTGTGAAGACAGAATAAGAAAAGGTTCTGTTTCTGTATCTTGTTCTTTTTGAGTATTCCAGCATGACAGGCAAGATATGTTCTAGACACAGGCAACTTTAGAGATATAGAAACATCATTTGTTGGAGAATAATTGATCCTTGTTATATGCCTGATAATATTTTTGGCTAGTCATCTTCAGAACATCAGATTTAATTAAACATAGTCACTAATTAAAGTACAGAATGTGTGCTTGAATTCCTGGGAAATTAGAAATAGAAAATTTCAGAAAATAAGTAGAATTCTCTTCATATGTTTCCTCCCCTCCACTTTTTTGGTAATTTCTTGACCTTCTGTCAAATGCAGTGCAAAGAGAATGTAATTAATGCAAGTGTGTTTTGTATGCCCAGTAATAGATTTTTTTCACTGAAACATAACCTTTATATGATGCTTCTGTTATTACTGGCTGTCAGGTGAAAACTAAATGAGCTTGCTCTGAGCTTCAGATTTATCTTTCAGTCTACAAAAGTCTATGTGAGAGTTTGAGGAGTTACATAGCTTTTACTGATGATTTGGTAAATTAGTCCCATCAATCTGTGATAAACATAATACATCCTCTTCTTGAAGCTAATGGCTGGGGCCAGCAGTGATACTTTGCAGTCCAGCACTCTGTCTGTGCCTTCTGCTTGGAAAATACCTCCAGCTGCCAGGAACTTCTACCAGTTAGTGTGCTGATGCCGTTGTTTACTTAAAACGTGCGTGGCAGCCAGAAGCAGTTCATGCACCCTCTCAGATCGGGAAAGGCACCCGACTTACCAGTGTTTGGTTCATTGCAGCCTTACGGCAATCAGATTCAAAAGTGAAACTGAAAACTGACCTAAGGGTTACAGAAGGCCAGTCCCTACACTGTCTCCAAAGGGCTTGTCCTTTTATACTTTCTGCACCTCGAACATCATCCTTGATTGTCTCCCCAAGGGATAGTCCCCACCATCGAAAGTCCCCCAGCAATATTATCAGTCTGGGTTGGCAAGGATACCACCCTATGCTTTACCTGCATTTCTAAAGCTGAACCACAAAGCAGAAATTGACTTCTAAATGGCCCTTCTGCTTTGTGTGTGTGAAACCTAGGATGGAGGAGGAAGCCCCCTTATCCATCAGTCAGTGTTCCTCATGTGTGATGTCTGTTTCAAAGGATAGTCCCAGAGAGCTCAGAGCTGACTTGAACTCTGGCTGAGTCACCAGGGACCTGGAGATGGGATCCCACTTGGCCAAGCACCAAAAACATCTCTGGTTTCCTGTGGCAACTCGGATTTCACAGGGGTGTGGAGTCTGACCTCACATCTTATGAGAACAAGCAGCACATCTCCAGCAGGGCCAGAAATACTGCAGGAGCAGTCCTCGCCTCGCTATTCCAGCACTCTCACTGCCAGTTTTGTTCAGAGCACCAGAAGTGCAGGGGATGTGTGAACATGTCAAATTAATGAAAAACAAAGTTAAACATTTCAGAACCTGCAAAACGGTTCAATTCCAGAAATGAGCAAAGGTTTGGGAAGAGCCTTATTTTTTTGGCGAGGTTTATTCTTCCTCCATAGACATAAAAATAAGTCTTTCAAAGAACACGAATATTTGAGGCATTTGGCAACATACAGACTCTGGCAACCTCTCCTTATTTATACCATGTAGTTATACTTGCCTTTATATGTCTGTCCTTTTCATTATTGAGCCTAACATGGTCTTTTGTGAAATTCCAATTATTGATTAGCACTGGCAACTCAAATGTGGCTTTTTATACGTCAATAAGTCTCTCTTTTCCCTCTTCTTAAATCACAGCAGATCTTGTTGGACATTTGGGGAGAAAACAACTTAAAATTCACATCCAGATCTTGGCTGCCAATTCAGGACTTTGTTACTATGAGATTTGCCAAGCGTTTAGCTTACTCCTCGCAGAAACTGCAGAGTTTGGGGGTGGGGGATCCCTGTCGCCAGAGTAAAAATGGAGTGACATCATTAGAACTCAGCTAAATCTGCAGCTCCAGTGAAATTCTGGCCTCCACATCTCCCCCCAACCCCTTTTTTGTTTCTTCCCTCTCCACTGCCCCTCAACCCATTATACACTCAGTTCTCAAACTAAAAGCAAACAAAAAACATCTCAAAGGAATGACATCAGAGACCAACTATGAGCCTATCAGATTTGTTTGAATAAATATAAATAAACAACCAAAGACTTGGCCTTTTTTCAAGAGATTTAATCCTTTTGCCAGTTGTATACTTACGGTGTTAGTTTTCATTAGGGAACTGGTGCCCCTTTTAAAAGGAGAAAATTAATGTTTCTGGGGAAGAAACGAATGAGGCATGAGCAGGAGCATCAGGTATTTCCAGCTTCCCTTTAGTATTTACCCAGGTTACCATTGTGTCTAATCTATAGTGCAACCAAGAAAATATAGTAGCAGCCAGTTGTTCTAAACTCAGTTATATTTAGGGTAGAATCTCTTTAGAAGAAAAGAACCAAAGTTCTTTGATAATGCTATTTTCATATTACACATTTATATCAAGGTACATTGATATCATAATTTATTGGAGAGGGTTACGTTAGTCCATGTATTAAATGGTACCCTTGAGCCTGAAAGTGTTAATGCAACTTTTCATGCTGCCTGCTTTGCAGTCACTACAGATCCCCTCATTCTTTTAAAATTAATAGACTTGTTCTTACCTTTGTCTGATTGTGCAGAGATTTGCATGTAGACCTGCTAAACTTGCCAACTGTAGCAAATGGTTAGTAACTATTCTCAATATGGGTGAGCACACAAGGTACTCTTTCAGAACTGAATGCTATTTCCTCACAGCAAGTTTCCTTCTTCCTATTGAACGTTGGCAACCTTGATTTTGGAATATTTTTGCATTTACAATCAAGAAACTTTCAAAGAATGTTTTTCTGTCTTATTAGGAACCCATGATTTATGGCATGTTTAATTCCACCTGACTTCCATTGGGTGGTTGCATGGAGAGAACATGGAATGTGTTCAGATTTTGTCAAAGCCCAAGAATAGCATATTTTTGTCATATATCAGATTCAAGCCTGTATTCCAAGCATTTATATTCATTTTACTTGTGTGTGTGTGTGTGTGTGTGTGTGTGTATATATATATATATATATGTATATATAAAACACCAAAGCAATTAGTATGTGGGTTTTGAGACTTATGTCACTTATAGGATACTGTTTCCACATCTTCTGGGGTCAGAAGGCCAGTACAAACCATACAGCAAGAGCACAGTGGGTTCTGATGAACCATTTACTTTCTTGTAATGCAAGAGCCTATTTAGGGTGATCCTGTGCTGCTGTCAGAGCAATGAGGGTCAGCAGTTGTGGTGACAGATTAGTTTTGACAAGCTTAATGACCCCAAAGAAGAAAAGTCTGTGGCTCTGATAGCAACTGGGGAATAATTGGTGAGCTCAGCCAAATAGGGAATGTGTTAAAATTCCCCAATTCTCTATGGCAGGCCAATTACACCATTCAGCACAGGGGTGGAAGGTTGCCATCCACTTCTTTAGCCTTACAAAAGCATCAGCAGGCTATATTTCAATCAATTGAATTTGGTTTGGCAGGACATCAGGACACTGAAAGAAACAACTGGATCTTTCAAACTATGTTCATACAAAAAACTTGGGCAAAGAGCAAAACGAGAATTTTTGTAAGGCACCAGTGGATAATGCTAATCTCACTGTTGGCAGATTCTGCTGGTGCACTACAAGCTGTCTCTTATCTGCCCAGGGTGGGGAGGCCCTGGAAACATAGGTTCCTTAGAGTGCATGATAAGTAAATGATTGTCAATTATCAGTCCAGCCAAACGCTATCTTTTCATTAACCTATTTAACAAAAAATTTATTGTGAACCTACTATGTGTCAGGGCGCTTCTGGGGTCAGGGAATGAGATTTTGTTCATCTCATGCCAAGAAAAGACCCCTGCCTGCCTGGAGACTATATTCTAATGGATAGATACAGTTATAAACAAGTAAGAAATAAATCGGATGATTGCCACCATGGTGGCAAGTGATATGGTGTATTAGTTCGCTAGGATTGTCCTAACAAGGTGCCACAAACTGCGCCTTTAAATAACAGAAATTTGTCGTCTCACAGTTTTGAAGGCTGTAGGTCTGAAATAGAGGCACAGCAGGGTTGATTCGTTCTGAGAGCCATGAGGGAAAGATCTGTTCCAGGCCCTCACCTTGACTTGTAGATTGTTGTCTTCTCCCTCTATTTTTGTATCATCTTCCTCTGTGCAAGTCTCTAGTGTCCAAATTTCTCCTTTCTATAAGGACACCAGTCATATTGGATTAGGGCCACACACCCCCCGCCATGACCTCATGTTAATTTCATTCCCTCTGTAAAGACCCTGTCTCTAGAAAAGACAGCCCTCAGAATGGGAGAAAATATTTACAAATGAATCAATGGACAAAGGATTAATCTCCAAAATATATAAACAGCTCATGCAGCTCAATGTTCAAAAAACAAACAACCCAATCAAAAAATGGGCAGAAGACCTAAATAGACATTTCTCCAAAGAAGACATACAGATGGCCAAGAAGCACATGAAAAGCTGCTCAACATCACTAATTATTAGAGAAATGCAAATCAAAACTACGATGAGGTATCACCTCACACCAGTTAGAATGGGCATCATCAGAAAATCTACAAACAACAAATGCTGGAGAGGGTGTGGAGAAGAGGAAACCCTCTTGCACTGTTGGTGGGAATGTAAATTGATACAGCCACTATGGAGAACAGTATGGAGGTTCCTTAAAAAACTAAAAATAGAACTACCATATGACCCAGCAGTCCCACTACTGGGCATGTACCCTGAGAAAACCATAATTCAAAAAGAGTCATGGACCACAATGTTCACTGCAGCACTATTTACAATAGCCAGGACATGGAAGCAACCTAAATGTCCATCAACAGACGAATGGATAAAGAAGATGTGGCACATATATACAATGGAATATTACTCAGCTATAAAAAGGAACGAAATTGGGTCATTTGTAGAGACGTGGATGGATCTAGAGACTGTCATACAGAGTGAAGTAAGTCAGAAAGAGAAAAACAAATATCATATATTAACGCATATATGTGGAACCTAGAAAAATGGTACAGATGAACCAGTTTGCAGGGCAGAAATAGAGACACAGATGTAGAGAACAAACGTATGGACACCAAGAGGGGAAAGTGGCAGTGGCGGGGGCTGATGGTGGGATGTATTAGGAGATTGGGATTGACATATATACACTAATATGTATAAAATGGATAACTAATAAGAACCTGCTGTATAAAAATCTAAGTAAAATAAAATTTAAAAAACAACCCAACAAAAACCAGACCCTGTCTCCAAGTAAGGTCACATTTTGAGGTATTCGGGGTCAGGACTCCAACATACAAATTTTGAGGGGGACACAATTCAACCCGTAACAGCAGTTAAGCCACCTACAAGAAAGTGGTCACAGAGTACATCCTAGAGGGAGTGATAATGGAGTTGAGGCCTGAGAAGAAGAAACCAGTCCTTGGAACAAGTGGAGGCAGAGTGTTGGGGCAGAAGAAACTGCATATATAAACGACCCAGAGGTGGTATGTGTCTTAGGAAGAGTAGCTAGAGTGCTTGTAAAGATGAGAGAGGGCTTTCGGTCAGAGGTGTGGCAGGGACAAGATCACATGGGCCTTATCGGCCAACTGCAAAGAAGAATTTGGATCTTACTGAGAGTATGGTGGGAAGCCAGTAGAGCATTTTAGTCAGAGGAGCTAGATGTTCTGCTTTTCATTTTAAAGCCTAGATTATAGAGTGCCTACTGAAAACAAAGCAATACGTCCAGTGCAGAGTGGGCTCAAGGCTTTTCTACAGTCTTTACCACAGCCTACCTTGCACTCTTACCCTGTATCTAATCACCAGGACTTCTTGCTGCTCTCTCTCGGCCTGCTCCCACATTATGTTGTCTGTTTTCCCACCTCTAGGCCTTTTTCAGTGATATTTCTTCTACCTGGATTTCCCTAAGTGCTCAGTCTGCACATTGAACTCCTATTCCTAGTTTGACACCCATCTCAAAAATTACTTCCTGTATGGAGCTCAGGTTCACACAATCCATCTCTGTCTTTGCGCATATCTTTTATTGTATCACATTGTATTGCATCTGTTTGTTTACATGCCCACTTAACCAATTACCGGGTGAGCTCCGTGAGGGCAAGGACCCCAACCCCATTCATCTTCATGTGCTGAGAGCCTACCTCAGCACCCAGCCCAGAGTCAGAGCCCAACACCCACTTATTAAATGAATGTCTAAATGACTTATAAGTCAGGGCTGTGTGCTTAAGAAGAGAAACCATTAAGAACTCTTGGACTAGTGGAGTATTAAAACTCTTGGACTAGTGGAGTATAGTGGGGAGAATGAGGGGCTTTATAGGCACACCAGCATCAGTCTGAATTCAACCGCAACTTGGGTTACTTCTGGGCATTGGTGCTTAACTTCTTAGAGCCTCCATTCTCTTAATAGTAAAATGAGCCTAATGATTCATGACCTTTTTTAAAAAAACTAGGATTTAACTTAGGAAACTTTTGTGACTGCACCTGGTCCATGGCCTGGCACAAACTAGATGCTCAATAAAATGGTGCTTTCTTTCTCTTCGCCTCATCTTCAGAAAGACTTATTGTTATTACACGCAAGGAAAAGCACATAAAGATTCATTGAAACTATGAATTGGGCAATTGTTCACTTACGGGCTTGGTAGTTATGTATATGGCAAATATTTACCTCAAAAATATGTTTTTCAGCAAACTGAGAGAGTGGAAGGCAGTGTTGCAACACTCTGGTGGAAAATCGGGGGTTTGGAGGGGTGGAGGAGTCACAGCTTTTCATTACTAATCAGCTTTTTATGAAGAACTTTAAGAGTGTAACATTTGCTACCACAGAATACCAGCATTGAAGGTCTGATTCATTAACTGTGATAATCCCTTTGTTTGGGGCTTTATTTCCTATTCCCAAGAGGCTGCCTGATTTGCAACGTGGACATTTCAGGCAGAACATTTTGCACAGTCTTGCAACATTGATGGTGTGAGTCTTTGTGTGGACCTGAACAGAAGATGCAAATGCTTAATTTTTGAGACAAAAGGAAAAACATTAAGCAGCTCTTTCCTTTGTGAACCCGAGCCAGACTGGGAATGAGAATTCAAGAAACCTCACCATGAAGTCTGTCGGTGCTAAGATTTCTTTGTCTGTTTTCCAGAGTCGTGGTATATGTATGTGGCTAATAGCAAGGTTTTAAATATGGCTTCTATTTAAAATCACTGTTCTCTCGTGCTGCCTCTGGGGTGAGGATCTCATTTTCGGTGTCAGTACTGACCTGGGGGTATAGCCTTAGGGCGACTCGATAAGTCTCTTGGTTGACATGTCTGTAGTATGCAAATTCCATCTGGAGGTTCCTCTCCAACTCCCTGTAGTTTCGGTCTTTGTTCCTCGTGCACTCACAGCCTCAGTGCCTTCTCCTCACTGCCACCTCAACAGCAACTTTTACAGTCTTCTTTTAAATGTGCTGATTATAAAGGTGAACGCAAAGACGTTAACTGGCTAGGCAGCTACACTGGAGAAGTGTTATTCAATCCAAATATATTGATTACTGCATAAACAAGAACGGGTTTGATGTGTAGGCAGTGTAAAAGACTCTCAGGCAAGGACTCCAAACCCACTGATTGATGATGATTTTATCCTGCTTTTCCATTTGGGACCCCTAGGCCACACCTTCAAAGAAAGAACAGATATGTAGATACGGAGCCACTTTGAGATTTTTCTTCCCATTCCACGGCACTGTGGGAGGCAGGTGGCTGGGAGGTCTGGTAAAGATTTTTCAGGTTTTAGTTCTAACTGCTTACACCGTGTCGCGAGTCCCCGGGCAAGTTCTCAAGGACGGAGTTCTTAGACGCAGTGCCAGGGAAGATGCGGGGGCTTAATCAGTTTGTGACTACAGGTGTAGATGATTCTTCTCGTTTGATGTGCCTGTGTGTTGAGGCAGAAATCTCTCCTTTTGGGGGAGCTCTCATCGTTTCAGCGAAGCTGCAGAAGAAAAAGCCTGATAAAGGCTAAACATCCAAAGTTGTTAAAGCATGGTCAGCGCTCTCATGTATGAGGCTGTTTCTGTAATATAATTACTGTTTGGGGATATTCAAAGTTGGCTCAAGGAAGAAGCCGCTTTGGTAATGAAAGGAGAAAAAAATTTAACCGGTCCGTGGGATCAAAAGAAAAAAAAACCTGCATGTAATGTCTTTTGGTGCACCCTAAAGCTAGAGGTGAGATCCAGTGTGTCGGGTTACTTAAGCATGGACTGAGAATCAGAACGATGTCTCCAAGCCCTTTGGCTTTCTGGGTAAGGTCTTTATTTGACTGGCCAGAAATATTCCGCTTGAGGATTGGGTCTCCACAGAATTAAACAAAGGACATCAAAGCCTGTTCCATGGTGATCTGAAGGCTTCTGTCCGGGATGTTTCTGTTGATTTGGATACCAACTGTAGTCTCAAACCCAGGGCACTTCGTTGTAACATTTTACTAGTCAGCCTGGATTTTTGGCAGGCTTTAGTTTATTTTTCTCTAAGCTTAAGACATAAGGAATTGAAATTTGAGAGCACTGCTGTGCCTTGGAACTTAAAATTTAAAAAGCTTTTGGAAGTGATTTTCTTTCTTTCAACTACTGCATTGAAGAATAGAATTTAACTTTTATAAATGACCATTGGGTAACGTAACCACAACGGTTTTTGTTTTTGTTTTCATGGACAGTGTAAGCAGGTGGTTTGACCAGAGTTGAAGAAGTCATTTCTTTTTTCTTCTTTTTTTGCCACATCCAGAAGATGTAGATTGTAGTAGGGAGTATTTATGGGGGGAACAGGCTATGGTATGGTTGTAGCCAATGGCTGGTTCATTTATACTACCTCATTCAGGTTCCTCCTCTTTCCCATAGCTGCCATTAAAGGGAAGCCTCTCTTTACTGATTATATTGACACCTTTCTTTTCCTAGATTTTGCTTTTTATGCTCTATCTCTTAGGTAACCAAACTCAATGTGGGGATTTTTTAAGAACTCAGTATATTATTCAATCACCAGGTAAACAGTCTATCCTTAAATACAATTTATCAGTTATTTTTCCCTATGGCTTTTGAGTCCCTAAATGCTGGGAGAGAAAACCTGACATTTTGGTACTTTTTATGCTTAACTCTTTACAACTTTATTTGGTAATGATCTGTTCTGAGACCCTGGAAGCATCTTGTATTCTTTAATACAGTGCCAGCCATAACCACTGCTCATGACCCCTCTTTCATTCGTATGATGCATTTAAGTTTTCAAAATATTGTGTATATATTATCTCTTTGAGCTTCACAACAGCCTCTTGAAGCAGGCCATTCTCTGTGGCAGAAATTCCTTCTCGGGCACCATGATATCTCTGTCCTTATGTCTTCCATGGAATTCAAGTGCAGGGGGTTTTTGTTGAAAACCCTTGGTTGAACTGTCTTTCTTTCCCTCCCTGCCTCCCTCCCTCCCTCCTTCCCACACAAAATGACCGTCAACTTTTAATTTAAACTCCTGAAAGAGACAGGCAGAACACCACATGTCTTCGTGGGTGTAGTGATTGGAGATGAAAGAGCTGACTTTCACGCACTATCTTCCCTCGCTGCTATTCTGAGAGGCCATGTTTTGAGACATGTCTCCGATTTACAGCTCTGTTTCCTCCGTCATCTTCCTTTGATACAACTGCTAGCTTCAGCCATTCGTGCTCTCTCTCTCCAGCCTGTCCCCTTGTCCCCTCCACATCGTGAATTCTCTTGCTTTTGCAGAACTTCTGCTCACCAGGTGGGTCCTTTTGAGCTTTCACATCTCTCTTTTATTTATTTTTACCCACAGTCTTATTCCATGTACACCATTGTCTGAATTGTCATGAATTTTGGATTTAATTCCAGATAGTCAAAAGCATGTTTTCAGCTGAACAAACCAAATGAAGTAAAAAGCCTCGTTCCCCTTTTACTTTATTCTCATTACCCATCCCAGCGGGGAGGATGAGTAAAGAATGCATCCTCTAGATCCTGAAAGAATTTCTAATATTCATTCTTTCTCTATAAGATACAGAGCTTAATCCTTTCTTTAGACATTTTCTTTTTTTCTAAATAAACAGGGCCTAATTGGAAAAAGCTGAGAGAGTTAAGCAGAAAAGAATAGAAAACATTTACTGAGTTTGGAAGTGCATATTGAATACTGCAGGAAATTTGCATATGGATTACTTGGTGAAAAAATAGAAACATTCTCAGCCCATTAGTTACTGTGATGGACTCCCACT
Organism: Neophocaena asiaeorientalis asiaeorientalis; assembly: GCF_003031525.2. Lineage (NCBI taxonomy): Eukaryota > Metazoa > Chordata > Mammalia > Artiodactyla > Phocoenidae > Neophocaena > Neophocaena asiaeorientalis. The sequence continues at coordinate 4,458,801 of NW_020185324.1, read as the reverse complement.
GACTAAAATCCAAGTACTTTTGCCTTGTTTTCTCCAACTGTTCTTTTCTGTAATCATTTCTCTTTAACCGCAGGGCAGCTATTCTGTTACTGCACTTTGTACTAGGGAGAGGACAAAATAAGGAACATAGCTGTGCCTAGAAAATGAGCAGGCGATCTCTGATTTAATCCCTGAACTTTGCACCGTTATTTCTACGCTTTGGCGGGAGGGTTGCTTCTTTATTAGAGGGGACTTCTAAGTCATATTTTCATCTCTATAGTTGTAAGTGACTATCCTCGGTTCCAAACCTTAGGTTCCTCCTTGGTGCCTCAGTTTCTCCAAATGCAAAATGGAAGGTAATATTTAGCAGCACTAATGGAAACAGGAGGAAAAGAATCAATGAATATTTATAAAAGTAAATTGAGTCCCTGGGATATAAGATCCCACAGAAATTCAAAGCATAATTAAAGTAGGGAGAACAGATTAGTGTTAAATATATGTGTGAAGCACATTTCACATTTCCTTCCAACAAAGAGTGAATTTAATTTACTCTAAGAGGAGAAAAAAAGGAAAAAAGTGGTATTGTGAATTAGGATTCTAAATTTGGTTTTTGATATGTTGATTGGTGTACTACAGACATAAAGCCACATGTTGACTTTTTCAGCAAATGCATGCTATGTGCTTGTGTGTGTGTGTGTGTGTGTCTTGGAGGTGGAGGAGGGATATACATAAGTAAATCTAATTACCATTGGCAGTACTCCTCTAGGAGAGCTGCATCAAGTACTAGCAAAAGAATTGTTATCAAAGAGATATTTAAAACTCTTTACCTTTAATCCATAGAAAAATCATTAAACATAGATCAGCTCTTTGTATTGTGGTATGAGGCAAGACCATGTGAACAAAAAGATGTTCAGGTATTGCCTACAGAAAACATCTACATTATTGTGTCATTGTTTGAGGAAACAACCCAAACTCTGTCACTTTACAAAAGAATCATTGAAAATTAATAGATGTGGAAGTTGGTATAAAAGATCAAAATATCAGGGGCTTCTCTGGTGGCGCAGTGGTTGAGAGTCCGCCTGCCGATGCAGGGGACATGGGCTCGTGCCCCGGTCTGGGAAGATCCCACATGCCGCGGAGCGGCTGGGCCCGTGAGCCATGGCCGCTGAGCCTGCACGTCTGGAGCCTGTGCTCCACAATGGGAGAGGCCACAACAGTGAGAGGCCCGCGTCCCCCCCAAAAAAAAAAAAAAAAAAAAGAAAGGTCAAAATATCAATATCTGTCAGCCTGTTCCAGGCTTTCCACAACGGCTTGGAAACTGCTGGAAAAAAGTTTTATGCAACATTGATCACAGAAATGGAAAGAAATGCTAATAGATAAAGAGGACCCTCTGTGTTTTATAAACACTGAAGTGCTGCATATGCACTAATTTGTCAAAAGAACTAAAAAAAGACAAATATTCTCAAGAGATTTTTTCATAAAAGTATGTCCTATAGAAAATCCAAGTTCACTTTTTTTCCTGGCCAAGTTCTCTTGACACAAGTAAACCTTTTGTTGGGATAATGAGGACATGGCTAAATTTTCTGGTGAGATAGTGTTCACCAGAGAATATGTGTACAGACCCCAGGTCCCAAAGGAAATCAAGAAGTGGTGATCCTTCATCCTCCCAAGACGACATCTGTGAATACCTACACCAGGAACCACCTAGGTAATAATCACAATGTGATTTCTTTTTTAATGCAAAATAAATAAGATTCATGTTGGGGGAAAGCTGTGTCTGAGTTGTCAATTTGACCTGTAGGAACTTACTACACAAAATGTGGCCTGAGGACCATCAGCATCTCTTGGGAGTTTTTTTTAGAAAGGTAGACTCTCAGACCCCATTCCAGACCTGCTGAATCAGAGTCAGCCTTACAATGAGTTATTCAGGAGATTTGTGAGCACATTAAAATCTGAGAAGCACTGTCCTAGGATACCACTTGGTAGCTGATTGCTTCAGGTCTTATGCATTGTCTCCATACAATAATTAATAAACTTTTGGTAATTGATTTTGGGTCATTGAATAAATGACGATTGAGAGTAGCTTTGACATTTGGATGATCTGACCTAATATTACCCATCAATCCCAGATTTTTCCATTTCATTTAGTGAGCACCTGACAAGTTCCAAGCACTGTGCTAGGCTCTGGAAACAGGGGTACGGACAAGAAAGAGCTCAGGAGATAACCATTATGCAGACGATTACTGAAATTTTTATTTAATGGCAGATGAGTAAAGAATTATGAAGGAGAAATACAGTGTGCAAAGAAAATACAAATTGGGTGAGCCTGGTTGCGTCCAGAAGATCAGAGAGTGCTATGGGATCCTGGAGTGGTGGTGCTACCCTTTGGAGGCTTCGGGTTCAAGTGGGCCTCTAGTGGGTGGATCCCAGATAGGCAGAAGAGCAGCGAGGTAGATTACCATTCCCCAGTAGTAAGGTGGCTAAGAAGGTAGGAAGCTGTTGCCTTTGAGCTAACTTTTTTTCCCCTTGAATAAACATTTTTATTGGCCATATGATTTTTTTTTTCTTGAGATGCCGAAAGCTTACATGGTTTGCTCAAATTAGAAATATAATAAACACCACAAGTCCAGAGAGCATGCAAACAAGAGCTCTAAATAGGGCAGCAGTTCCAGCTCAGGTTTGTTGATTGTTCTCCAGATTATCTTGGTCTGGTTAGACCTGTGGCTAGGCAGCTTCCTCCTTTGCCTCTCACCTTCAATAGGTTTGTCTTAAAGAGATCAGCAGTGTCCCCATCTATCTTTACTGTGGCTTCAGCTGACCTCTTATCATTCGGAAGGACCAGTGTTGTTTTTGTCATGCTTCTCTCTCCTCTCCTTCCTTCTTTTTTTCTTGTTGAGGTTGCTTTTCCATCTCAGTCATTTCAAGTTTGAATTTGATTTGCATATCTAAACTGCTAATTGTACCAATTACTTGCAGTGCTTCTGAATTCCAAAAAAGAAGTCTGAAACTGACCACTTTCATTAAAGTCAGTGTCAGTTTGCCATGAAATTTGGAGCTATGGAGACAAGTCCTTTTTTTTTTCCTTAAAAATATATTTTTAAAAGGCCAGCTGCCAACGACTGTATTTTTCAGGTCCCAATCGCTCATGTTTCTGGTGGTGTTTTTCTGTAGTCCAGCATACATTCTTTAACTAAATACTACTCTTGAAAGATCAAAAGGAGTACTCCCTGCTTTCATTTTGTTCTTGGCTGTAGCTCACGGATGTCTATTTTTTTTTTTCTTAATTTACAAAAAGCTTTCTTTCAGAAGAAAAAGAAGTGGCTCTGTGGATCATAAAGCGATCATTAGCATTTACTAATACAGTCTGCTCTTAAGTTGCTTTCCACCACATCTTTTCAGTATTATTTACTGAGCAGCTGAAAGAATTGGGCTTTGAATTTTTAGATTACTATAAAGCAAGACCTATTGTCACTTATTGCTGGGTATAATTGCACCATATATATTTAGTGAAGCTATTTATTCATCTCCCTGGTGGATAACTTTGTCAAAATGAGTTGAGATATTTCTGTGTGTGCAGTTGGAATCTAGAAAACATTTGCATTTCATGTAGCACTTCGAAATTATAGTTTCACAAATATTTTTTTTCTCCAGACATGAGGGTCTGTTCTTAAGTTCCACTCATCTTTTATTATTCCCCCTTGTTTGTTAGAAGAAGCACTGTTCCTATGAGTCCATAGTTACTCTGAGTGGATTTTAAGCCCTAACAACATGGTTTTAAAAAGAGAAAGGAAGGAAGGGAGGAAGGAAGAGAAAGCATTTTAATATAAATAGCTTGTATTTTAATATATAATAATGCATTTGTTCATTATTCAACAAATCTACATTAGGAGCTTTCTGTGCACACTAGTGCATCATGAAAAGGACCATCCTGGTCCCCTTCCTAAAGGAGCTCACGGTCCGTGAGGATGTTATAAGGGCATATACATGGGAGACTAAGCCTAAGCTTGGGGACAGAGACTGCTTTCCTGGAAAAGGTATATTTAAGCTAAGCTCGAAAAGATGAGTCATATTTAACCAGGGAAATAGGAGGAAAACATTTTTCCAGGCCAAGGAAGTAGCATGTGCAAATGCCTTGAAGTAAGAAAGGGCATGACGGCTCAAGGAACTGAAAGACCAATGTGGCTGAAGCCGAAGGAGCGAAGGGGAGGACGGTGAGGTGAGGATGAGGCTGAAGAGTAGGCAGGAGCCACATAAAAGCAAGTCCTTGGAAGCCATGGTTAGGCTTTGGTCTTTATCCCAAAACCAATGAGAAACTTTTAAAGAATTTGACACGGGACCGACATGATCAGATTTGTAGTTTTCAACCGATTACTCTGGCAGCAGCGTGGAGACTACATGGTGGATGAGGGCACAAGTGGGAGGGGGAGACCTATTAGGAGATTACTGAGGTAGACCACGTGGGAGAAGTTGGTGGCTTAGTCTAGGGGAGGTCAGATGTTGATGGAAGAAGTAGACATGTTTGAGAGATACTTCTGAGGACCTAGATATTAGAGATGGGTGTGTGAAAGAGGGCTGTCAAGGGTTACTTCCATGTGCTGGGCTGTACTGTTGGGTAAATAGAGAGCAAGGAGTGAAGCTGTGTTTTGGGGGAAAGGTCATTGTTAAATGTTGGAATATTTACTTTGAGGTACCTTGGACCATCAGTATACAGAGATATTGAATAGACAGTGCGACCTGGAGCTCAGAGGAGAGGTCTAGGCCAAGTTTAACAGTTGATAACCCTGTGATTTCTGATGTGATACAGTTAGGATCCATATATCCAACAAAGTAAAGTGAACTGTTTTTCTCTTTCTGGATGAATTTTGCTTCAAATTAGAAGTGCTACGACAAATATTTAGGCAAATAATCATTAACCATTTTTCAAAAAGAACATTTATTGAGCACCTAATACATATTAGGCACCTATTAGATTATGGGAACTGTTAAAACATCTTTCTTTTCTCCATAAGTAAAGTTACTTTGAAGAAAGGCTTAGCCACATAGGCATCTAAGAAGGACCAAGTTTTGTCGCCACTGGTAAATTAGTAGTAAATTCAGAAGCCCCTTCATTTGATGAAATGAGTTAAGGGTTCATGCTGTATTTTATTGTTTGGCTGAGTATGCAGCCTTGAAGTTCTTTCAGAATGCTCAGGTTGACTATTTCACATTAGGTCTGATGTTGTATTTGTTTCCAGCAGCATAAGCATCTGAGTGATTTACAGATGCATACCACTTTTTTTTTTTAATTTGAGAATTACAGTTATTAAAACGAAAGATTATCCCAAGAACATAAGGCTCACAATACTTTTTAGTCATTATCAATGACTTCCCTTTATGCTCAGACTTTGGTGAGAATGATTGGTATAATTTAGGATAGTTGATGGTATTTTCTGTAGTGAATTTAAACTACTAATATTTTTCACTTCGTAAAGGGGCAAAAGAAAAAGCGTGTTTGGATTCCTTCCAAAGCATATTTTTTCCTTTATCTCTTTAACCTCTTGAGAAATGACATTACCTTGGCGTTGTATAGAGGAAATGGTTAAATAATTGAGCCAGAAGGCCATGATTCTGGTTATCCATCTGACACTAGCTCTATGTCTGTGGCAAATCACCTGACTTCTCTAGGCCTCGATTTTCTTCACTTGTAAAATGGGGATAATAATACTAGATAATTTGAATACATGAAAGAAATAATGGTTAACTTTTATTGGAAATTTACTCTGTGCTAAGTATTTTCACGTCAGGATTGTTGGCTCTGTAAGATGGCTAAGGACATAAAGCAAGAAACATATCTTAGAAACAATATCTTTTACTCATTTTTTTACTTCTTTGGAGGATAAGAAACAATTGTAATTTAAATTCATCAAATTAAAACATCTGAGATGATCCACATACACCACAAACTTGACAATTTTAGGTAATATTTTATGTAGCCCTATTATTCTTGTGATAAATGGAGTCATGTTCAGGGCCAGGGAGGGGAGGGTTGAAGTTGCATTAAGTAGAATAGTCAAGGGGATTGAGATTACAATTCTTAGCCAAGGTATTTGCTTAAGAATTGTAGGGATCAGACTCAGTGCATGCATACAGTGATTGAATACTCTGTGGGTCTCAATACCTAAAAGGTCATACTTGGAAGGGGTTAATGAATTTGATGATAGTTTCTTGCCCATGGGTGAACCATGGACATATATATAGGAAGGTGATTTTCTCAACAAAACAAAAAGGAGAAGGGCTCAGAGATGGGATAGGTAGTTTAAAATCAGAACCAGGAAGGAGAAGAGCAAGTAGAAGAATTGGGAGATTTTCTGAGCACCTGCTACTTGCCAGTCAGGCATGTGATGGGAAAGCCATGCAGAAAAGCTCAGCTGTGAAAGAAAGAATATTGGAGATGATGCACTTTGGAAGCAAGTGAGTGAGTGGCCTTGACAAATCTTGTGGGTTGTCACAAAAGATTGTCAGTTCTCGGACTGTGAAGCTGCATCCCTCTGAGCTCACACCTTTGTAATGGCTGCCAGGGCTAATGCAAGGTTTTAGTTCTATTATTTTCATATCTGCTTCTTTTTTAAGCAGCCAGACACAGATGACTTTTAGCAAGTACAGAACTTATATTTAAGCAATGCATAATGAAAATCGACGGCTTTTTGTTGAGAAAAGCATGGTGTCAGGAAAATATCCCTGCCACACTCTTTCCTCCTGTCACAGTGGTGGAAATTTTACATTTGAAAGTGAAAAGGCTTAAGATATAATTTTTTAATCCCATCTTTCCTGCCCACTTGCATCTCTTCCAAAGCTTGTCAGGGCCAGATCTGGAAAAGTAAGAGCCATTAAAAATTTGGCATCTTGCACTCTGTTTTTTGGAGTAAATTCAGTGTGGGCCAATTTATGGTAAATTATTCTCTTCGTGTGTGAATTTCCTTTTCTCTCTTGGCAAATTCATGCTTGCCTCTATACCCCTGCACACAGATCTTAAATATACACATTTATTACAGAATTTGTGTGGGATATGTGTGCAAGTGTTAGTGTGTGCCCATGGCTGTACCCACAAGTACATATGCACATATTTGCACCTGTGTGCCTATATGATAGCAAATTGACTTAAACAGTTTGTCTTGGAAGTTTGTGTTGCTGTATGTATGTTAGCATACATTCTGTTGCAACCCACAAACAGTTTCTCAGTCAAGAGATGACAGAATTCAGCAATCATTTTGGGAAACACCATAGTAAATAAATATATTGCTTAGCTCTGTTAAACCAAGCATGCCAATTCTTAATAAAACTGAAGGCAAGCAGTGGCATTTCTCCTCTTTGCAGTCAAAGACAATTACAGGGGAGCCAGTCCACTGCCAACAGGAAAGGCAGAGCCAAGGCCTTGCTACAGCCCCTTGCACTCTGAATACAGAAAGCTCTGGGTTTAGGCATGGTTATAACCTGGGATTATATGGGGCTGTAATGGCTGCCTCCCATTCAGAGAGGCTGGCTATAGGATGGTGAGCAGAGGCATGGCATGGGAAATTGATTGACCTGCTCTTTGGAGATATTTGACTCAGGCAGTTTAGGGCAAGGTCCCAAAGATCTTTTTTCTTTGCACGAGGCTCTTTCCTGGCATATTTGAGAGCATATTAGCTCAGTTTAGGGCAATTTACATCAGTTTATTTTCCTTTATGAATGAAGAAGGCACACATTTATGTGCCTTGAATCACTGGTAATAACATGTTCCCAATGGGTCTGTGTATGTTTAGCTCAAGTTGGTGTGGTAGGAAGACCGCTCACTCCCTTCACCAGTATTGCTACAGATTTCTCAGAACATCAGTAAAGAAGTTAATGCATTGCATCTACAAAAAAATACAGCCATATGTTGTTATTAGTATTGTTTCCCCATGTGATTAGATATTAAAATAATTATATGTTTTACAGTAATTCTATAGAACATTAAAATAGAGCAAAACCCATAAAGCATTTTACAGCTTTTGCGATGTTGACCATTTGATGTCATCAAGAATGGTAACTGGCCCTACCTAATTAAAAGGCCTTAATGAGCTTACTACACAAGGAAGTCTAGGAAATCAATATGCTTTTTATACAAAGAGTTCATTCTCTCCATTTCATTTAGCATTTATTTAGCAAATAATCTGTGGTCACTTTGAGCATATGCCAAGCACTGTACCCAGTGCTGGCCATAAAAAGATTAATAAGACTCAGTCACTTATCCTCACAAAGCTCACAGCCTACTGGGGGAGACAAACAATCCAATTAGTGTATCTCCAGGCATTACCAAGGCAGTGGGCAAGGCTTGGTTTGTGTGTGTAGGGAGTGGCCCATTGTGCCTTGGTGAAAGCATAAAGGAAGGCATCACAGAGGAGGTGACACCAAGCTAAAGGTTCAGTAGGATGTCACCAGGCACAGGGAGTAGCACAAGCGGAGGCAGAGGCAAAGCAGAGCATGCTGCTTAATTAGGGAACCGCAGCTGGACTGGCCTGGAGTCCAGTGGGAAGGGTGGGAGGAGAGAGGGGAGGGGACAGGCCTGACCGCATACATGCCAAGACCTTCTTTGACCCGTAGCCTCTCTCTCCTTCTCTGTTTCTGTTTTTCTACTTCTCCTTTGCTTTTGCTTACTTAGTTCTCTTTTACTTCATCTATCCCTATCTGTCTTCTGAAATTTGAGAGACCTTTAAGAGAAACTAGAGTTTTAGAGAATGTTTCTGCCATTTTTCTAAAATGCAAAAAATAATGCCTAAAATCCAAAAGATGATTCCTCCAATATCTCTGTTTTCCTCACCTTTAGTATATAGAAAATAATTTGAGGGTGTTGGAGTAGGCTGGGTCAGATTCAGAATTTGTTCTGAGTATATGTCTATCTCCTGGAATGTACTGTGAATGCAGAAAAGGTAGGATGGGGCTTCCCTGGCCGGGCAGCAGTTAAGAATCCGCCTGCCAAGGCAGGGGACACGGGTTCGTGCCCCAGTCCGGGAAGATTCCACATGCCGTGGAGCGGCTAGGCCCATGAGCCATGGCCGCTGAGCCTGCGCATCTGGAGCCTGTGCTCCGCAACGGGAGAGGCCACAACAGTGAGAGGCCCGTGTACCGCAAAAAAAATAAAATAAAATAAAATAATTATAAAAAAAAAAAGAAAAGGTAGGATGGAGCCTGGTGGTTCTTTTGTATCATCCACACAGCCTATAAAGTGCTGAATGTACAAGAAACTCAGTATTCCCTGGTCCATTGGTATATAGACTGATACTTAAAAAATTGGAAAAATTGTTTTCTTTAATATAGAGTAGCAAAATACATGACAGTTGCTTTTATATGTAGACTTTGTATATACTTAATAGAAGTACTGTGTAGATCCATGTATATGGAATTGTATATGACTATGTGGTGGTCAGAAACACAGATACACAGAAAATTAAAAATACACAAAATACACAGAAAATTAAATAGTTTGATTTCTTTTAGGTATATTTATTCAGGGCCAACGACATAGCCTTAAATATATTTGCTCTACTGGCATGTAATCAAAGTGCATTTATTGAGGTCTGACTGTGAACCTCTGAAGGATACATGCTCTAGTGGATATATATTTGCAGACTGCATGAAATCAATGCTAATAAACAACAACAAAATTCAGGCAACTTATTGTTATGTTTAAACAACCCCCAAACAACCAGTTTTCCATTATTTACCCACTCACGGAATAATTATTTGCTTGACATTGTAGTTTTCTGGCGTTGTATTGACACAACATGAATAATATATGATATTTTATATCTGTTGAATAACCGGAGACAGCCATATGATATGTTTTAAATATCAGTGTTGCACTGTGGAGTATTCTTTTTCCAGTTGTGAATATAATGCCCATGATGAGGTTCCATTTATCCCCAGCTCCTTTCAATTTTTATAAACCAGACACTTGATAATTTCCATAAAAATTTAATATGGTTCAAATGTTGGCACAAAAATAACATATTTCTCTCTACATTGTCATGTAGCTTCTCCAAAACATTTTTTCCATTTTCAATTTTTATGTTACACCCTTATTTATTTTGCCACCTCATTTAGAGTGTCCTTTTAAAGATCAGCTGCTGCCCATGACCCAAAATGTTAAAAAACAACAAATTGCCTTAAACCGATAAGAAACACATACATACTGCCCATTTAGGTAACCTTTGTTTTATACAGATTTCTTAATCAAAAACAAGAAGCACAACAAGCCAGGAAGTTGCATTTATGAGCTAGTTAATAGATTCATTTTGTATACTAGAATAAGAAGGAGAAACATAGTAACTGGGATCTCTTTATTACAGTTTAGGAAAACATTACAGAAAGGGTTTTATATTAATTCTACAAAATTTTAATAGTTCCAGAAAATCTGGATAAATGAGTATAGTAGGCCATTTCAGAATGCCAGATGAGTGGCATGCACTGAAGTGGTTGACTCATTGAAGCCAAAGTGTCAGAGTCTCTTCCCCACTCTGGCTGCCCCAGCCAAGCCAAAGGACCGGGAAACTTTGAAGGCTGTCCTAGGAAATGCAAGTGCAAATCTATTTAGGTGTTTGGAATCTTTGGAAAATCACTTGGGAGTGCACTGATTTCCTTGAAGTAAAGAGAAATATCAAATTAACCAGGGTTACCCTACCACAATTTTAAATAATTTTCCAGCTTCTCTTGATAGAACTTTGAAATATTTTAAAATCAGATATTACCTTTAACAACCAAAAGGAAACATAGAAACTCGTTTTCTGTGGGTACCTTCTTCCGTTATGGATGAGAAGGTGATTAGACTGAAAACATGAGTAAAATCACAAAGTGAGAACCTGCAGAGACATCTTCTCCATCCTCGTTACAGAATTAATAGTCTGAATGAAGCATGGAGAGGAAGGAACTCCATATTATTCAGTTTAATAAATTCATGAACTGGATACTTTTTGTTTATTTGTTTGTTTGCTGTACGCAGGCCTCTCACTGTTGTGGCCTCTCCCGTTGCGGAGCACAGGCTCCGGACGCACAGGCTCAGCGGCCATGGCTCACGGGCCCAGCTGCTCCGCGGCATGTGGGATCTTCCCGGACTGGGACACGAACCCATGTCCCCTGCATCGGCAGGCGGACTCTCAACCACTGTGCCACCAGGGAAGCCCTAGATACTTTTTAAAAGCCTCAAAACATTTGAATTATTTTCTTTTTCTCCCTTTATGTAACACTTTATACAAACTGATGTGGTAAATACTAAGATTTGCTGGAGCATCCAGTCCTAATAAGAATGCACTGGGAACAGAAACCACAGGGTGGCACGAGGCAAGCCGTATGTCCAAATGCGAATGAGAGTGAAGGAGAAACAAGATCAGATTGCCCCAATGTGCTTCTGCAGTCTTTCTGTTTTGATTTCTTGTCCTTTTTTCCCCCTGACTTTTCTTCTTCTTTTCTTCCCCCAGACAACACTTTCTGTTCTCTTCCCAACCTAAGTTTAACAATTAGACTTTACTCTTCTGTACTTTTAAGGAGAAAGCAGCAATAGTAAGCCCTTTACTTTTTTATTCTTGCTCTAGTTCTTTTTTTATTTTATCTCTTTTTTTTTTTTCTTTAAATCCCATCAAACTGTACATATTCAACCTGAGGGTGGTTTCATGATCCCTAGAACCTTACTTCTCAAACTGGAATCTTTGAACATTCAACATTTAGAAGTATGACCTAGGAGATAGTTAGAAATGCAGAATCTCAGGCCCTACTCCACACCTACTGAATCACAATCTGTATTTTAATAAGATGCCCAAGTGACTTATGAGCACATAAAGATGGGAAGCACTGTCCTGGAAGGAAACTTATAAATCTCAGCTGAACATATGAGTCAGATTTCTCACCTCTTCTCAGATGTGTGGAGTGGCTCTGGGCCCTCAGCCGTGCCTTTGGCCCCCTCTTTCTGAGTCACAGAAGAAGCCATCTTTCATTTATACCTTTTGCAGGTATGGCCATGATTCAAGTGGACTTGAACTCTTGGGCTTACTGTGGAAGTCATCTTGACTATATCCACAGTGTTATAAATATTTGCTGACCTTTCCACCAAAGCCTTTCGCCTCTGTTGTCTTTGGGCTGTACCTGGAAGTTGTAAACTAGCATATAATTCATCAGTCAGTCCCCAGCGCTGCACAGCATGACGCAGTATCAGCTGTCACTAATGGGATTAATTGGTCTTGACTGATGAAATTGTAAAACTTATTCTTCCAAGGGTCGTAAACACTGAGCCTTAATTGAAATCAAATGTATATTTTTAAAAAGCGTGTCCAGCATCATAGACTCCTTTCTGTTTTGGTTTTGTTGACACTAGTGATGGTATAGAAACCTGACTGGGAAAGGTTTGCTGTTATTACTGCTTTGAATACGAACTTGTGCTTCTCAACACTCTAAATTGCTGCTTAGGGGAGGGAGTAATATTCTACTTGATTACTGGTTACACATATGGAATAAATCCTATTTTAATGGTGTCTAATGAGTCTTTCCTTTTCAAAACCTTACACAAAAGCCTCTAATAGAAAGGGAAAGTAATATTTCAAAGGTCATCTTAATGCCACTTAATGTCAACAATCTGTAATCAAGCCTATATATAGAGAGAGAGAGAGAGATGGTGATTACAGACCAGTTGTGATCCTTTAAATATGAAATAATCTCCTAAATTAACAAAGTGGTGCAAGCTAAGGATCTCTGGATTTGAGGTAACTTATACTTTTTAATTAAGGTTTGTTACTTGAAAACAGCCTCAGAGTTAAAGAGATTTTTCTCAGAGTGAGGCTTCATACAATGCAGTATTTTCAAAACCCCATGAGATTTAAAATTCTGTTGCTTACAGTTTCATGCATTGTTCTTACATGTGTCTGTAAAGCCACTGAAATGTGCGATTGGAAAATGATGACTCCCCGTCAGTGCTTTTTTCTCAGCAGTGAAATGTAGTAGGCGCTAGAAACATGGGATGTTTTGTTGGTCAGGAGGCCACTGAGGGAACTGTTAGGCATACCTGTTTCAGAACTAGACATCTGCTTGGCAACAGATTAAATAATCAGGAGTTTAAAGAATCTCTAGTATGACATTGGCATTCTGGAATTTTGTCTCATTTGCAGTGCAAATGGAGATAACCCTGCTTTATCCTGGGATGGAGATGTTTCCTTTCAGTCCAGGGCTGCTGCAAGCCCATATGACTCTTGTCCCAATTAGAAATGAGTGAATTCTGCAAGACACTTTACTTCTGTCAGGAGATTTTCTTAAGAACATTAACAGTGATTACAAAATGAACGGCATTCCAAACTCACACTGTAGCATCTGAATCTCCTGGAGGGCCCCTTAACACTCAGACGTCTGGGCCCACACCCCCAGGTTTCTGTTCTGTAAGTCTGGGGTTGGGCCAGAGAATTTGTGTTTCTGACAAGTTCCCAAGGGTATGCCGATGCTGCAGGTCCGCACACCGTGTCTTTGAGAGTCACTGCTCAAGGTTCACCATTGTGTGACCTGTCCAGCCATATGCATTGATCTTGCTTCCATCTTCCCATGAGTAAAATTTGCATTCATCTTGTTCCTCTCATTGCTTAACACATAGTGCCATGCTCATAGGGCTTACTCAGTATTGGTCGGGGGAAAAAAAGAATGCTATTTAGATAAAATTACTAATGGGTACCAGACCCATTTCCCACCACCACTCCCTCCCGTATTACCATTCTGCATTTGTCTCTCTTTTTTTTCCACTTTTCCTTCTTCTGCTACCCCCTTGGATTCTGAGAGCTTGTTTATTTGTTGTTTTTCTCTCGTCTTCCTATATATGGCTTGTGTTTGAACCACGGGCATCTTCAGGCCTGATGACCCAGCTGTGTGTCAATGGGCCTTAGGTTCCTGGCTCTACAGGAAGTCCAGGAAGGGGATGACCAGGGACTAAGATATTGGTCAATTTTTGTATAGAGGTTGGTTCGTGGCAATGACACAAGCAGTCAGGTGACAATTTGGACCTTAGATCTCAGGATAGACTCTACACTTCAGGAATCTTGATGAGAAAGTTTGTGGTCAAATTCAAGGAAACTCTCCTTCTATGATTCCGGCTTACCTTTATGTTTAGATGTTCCTTTACAAGGTGAGACTCATTTTGAAAGATTTTGAAAACATGAAGAAATATAAGTAGAAAACAAAGCATCCATTTACTCAAACACCCAAAACATCCAGTTTAGCTGTATTTTGTAACACTCTTGTGTAGTTCTACCTAAATGTTAGTTTATTTTTAATGCATTGGCATTTAATTGAACTTATAAATCTTGGGGTAAAATTGCCTGAGGGAGAGGAAACTCCTGTGCTGAATTACAGGTTTATTCCCATAATGAATGATAATGATTCATTATGAAATCATTCGCTTTCAAGTTTCATCCAGACACCTTTAGAGAAATGAACAGCACCTAATTTCTCTTCTTGCAGAATTGTTAGTGTGGCACGCACGTTCAATCAGGTGTGATTCTCTGCATACTCCTGTGATGTGTTGGGTGTTAGGAGCACCCCCATGGAGCCATTTGTCAGTTCTTCCATGCTGGATTTTATTGGTTTGGCGTTCATGGTTTCTTCCCAGTGAATTTCTTCAACAAGAGTGAGTGGTTGATGTTTATTATGAGCCCCTGAATACATGCGGTTGCCTTGTTCTTGCCTTTATTCATACAGCTCAGTGTGGTCAAATCCCTTCACTCTTAATCTTTTCTCCTGAAAATTGTATAATGCTAGTACAAGTACTACAAATACTTTTGTCTTCTGGCCTTTCTTGTTACAGAGGAAACATCTGAGATCAGTTGGATTTTCATGATTTTACTGATAATCTTTTTGTTGTCATTTTCAGTCTGGGTGCTCATATTTTCCTCCATCTTTGCTATTTTTATTTTTATTTATTTATTTATTTATTTCTTGTGGTACGCGGGCCTCTCACTTTTGTGGCCTCTCCCGTTGCGGAGCACAGGCTCCGGACACGCAGGCTCAGCGGCCATGGCTCACAGGCCCAGCTGCTCCGCGGCACGTAGGATCTTCCCGGACCGGGGCTCGAACCCTTGTCCCCTGCATCGGCAGGCGGACTCTCAACCACTGCGCCACCAGGGAAGCCCATCTTTGCTATTTTTAAAAAATGGTCAGGGTGTTCTGAGCTATAGTTTACTTTTCACTGATTTGCTTGGAATGTAGCAAGCTCTTTGGTCTTTGATCATTACTTCTGTAACAATAACACTAGCAATTAACTGAGTTCAACTGGACATTTACATGGACATTTAACTGGAGAGACCTTAGAAATGCTAATCTACATTCATTTTACATCTGATGAAGTGGGCAGTTGGAATTAGTTCTAGGACATGTTTGGGATCCCCTCTAATCACTCTGTGGTAGATCTAGGGGTCTTATCTGTCTGGTGCTCACAGAAACCTCATTAATATATTCTAAAGTGGTCCTCCACTCCCATGTTGGTGCTGAGACAGTGCAGCCTTCTCTCTGACCAAGAGCTAGGGTGACTATAGAAGGGAGTGGTTGTTGGGGCCTACTCAGGTCTGGGTATGCACCCCTGGAGCTGGCCCCAGAATGGTGCCCACCCTACAAAACAGCCTTGCTAGGAACTAGGCTACAGGCTTGATGCGTCCAAAACCACAAGCTCATTTTAGACCTAAGTGTGGTCTACCAGGTGATTCTAAGACAAATGAACTGAGCTCCAGAAGTTTGCACTGAGTTATCATTCAGAGTGAACCTTAAAAACAGAGGTTTGGTTGGCAGAGGCCTCTTAGCCATGAATTGGGGGTTATCTTTGAGCCCCTTTATTCTCAGATTTGAGACCCATTTGAAAACCTGAAGAAATAAACCACTTAATTCCCCTCTCCCTCTAGCGATATAACATTATATGCCTTTCACTCTTCGTCAGCAATCATCTTCTGTTCGGGCTAAATTTATTTTTATGTGAAATAGAAATCAGGAAAACACCAAAATTATTTTAAGCAAAATATCAAAATTGAAATAAACCAACATATGTCTGTGAAACATGTATAACTCTCAATCAAAAATAAGTGCAACTTTCATAAATTTCTTAAAATACTCCAGCATGCAAAATCTGGACAACTTAAATAGATGGAGTTGTGACATGTTCGATTATTCTTCCTCCTTAGTTCATCCTTTACTTAAAGGTGAAAATTCAAATAACCAAAACCTGGCCAGCTCTGTGTCATCCCTTCATGGACAATGTACTCATCTGTTATAATAAGTAAGAGAACCAAGGAATTTTATAGCATTTCTTGTAGTAAGCTTAAGTTATACCTGCTAATTTTTAATGAAAACCATCTTCAATTTACCCTTCTTTACTTCTGTTCTCCCCACCAGCCCCACATTCCTCTCTAAGGAGTGAGGTTTCTTAATTGCAGTAAACATATTATGTTTTGTTCTGATAGTTTGGGGTTTTTCTTCTTTTGGCCATGCTCCGCAGCATGTGGGATCTTGGTTCCCCGACCAGGGATCAAACCCGCACCTGCTGCATTGGAAGCGCAGAGGCTTAACCACTGGACCACCAGGGAAGTCCCTGATAGTTTTTTAATTCAGTTTTCCTTGCATTGGGAACTCTAATGGCATTAAAATTGTCAAAAGGACATAATATTCTGGGGCTTAGCATCAAAGAGAAAGTTAAAGGATAAAGGCCCATCTCACATTTATGCTTCATGTATAGGCTTTCTCTAACACATTTTCTATTAGATTGTCACTTCAAGGATTGAAATCACTTTGACCCTCTAATAGTAGCTGATATTTTGCCCACAGAAGACAGTAAGTAAATACTACCATCAATAAATATTATTGACAAACCAATGAAGCATTTCTTGAGATCTTCAACTTTTTATTTTAAGCTCTTCTCTTTAAGAACCAGGTAACAAAATTTCTTAAAAAAATAGAAATAAATAAAACTATAACTTTATTTGGAATATGATTTAGCAGTAAATGAATTGTCTTCCATTCCCTTTTTAAAAGCATGTTAAAAACTTTATCTCATTAGGCTTGGCATCACCCTGTATATTAACAGGGTCACTCTTGGGAGTTGAAAACCACTTAAGATAGAGTTAAGAAAGTTTATGATCTTAATGATTCAGCAGGCACATGTCCTTTTCATCTCTCACTCTTGGATAGTCTATTTACTTTTTTTTCTCATACATCACTCTTTTTTTGTTAGTTTATTAGTTGTAAAAAGTTTCTTCCTTCCTGGTTCTTTCAATTTGGACCAATTTGGAAATGAAAAAGTGTGTTAATTTTTTAACAAACCTTTAAGGCACGCATTAGTGTATTTTTATTAACTGAGCCAGATGGCTCACAGCAAATTTTCTCGGACATAAGTAATCACAGAAATCAGTTTGGGACCCAAATCTGGTATGGAAAGTGGCATGTATATTCAGTGGAAAAATGCAGTTCACATAAACATACGGATCTTTTTAGAAGTAATATTGTTACTGTTTGGATTTCATTTTATTTTTTTGTTTTAGGCTAAGTACAAACTAAGGACATTTATTTTTCCTGTCCCCCAACCCCAAACATTCAAGGTCCTTCTCAACAACCAAAAATTGTTTTCTTTTTTGCAGTTTGAAGGTTGCAAGAAGGCCTTCTCAAGGCTCGAAAATCTCAAGATTCATTTGCGGAGCCACACAGGCGAGAAGCCGTATTTGTGCCAGCATCCGGGCTGTCAGAAGGCGTTCAGTAACTCCAGTGACCGCGCCAAGCACCAGAGGACACATCTGGACACTGTAAGAACGGCAGGAGCTTTCCAGCTTCCAGCCCCAAGCCCCGGTGTGCGGAAGTGCCCGTTTGACAGTGGGACGGTGAAGGTGTTTGCTTTATGACCTGCAGGTTATAGGGAGAGTGCCAAGGGCAGCAGTGAAACCTGGTAAAGAGCCAGAAGGGGCCCTGTTTGGTTCTTTCTTTTCCATTTTTCTGTAGTCACAAGTTATCCTAAATATTACAGCTGCCTGGGACAAAGGGGGTTCCTTGGTTACCTCTGTATAAAAAGCAAAGGCACTTTAGGGGCTGTCGTATAGTAGATTTTAGTACAGAGAATGACTCCTAGAGATTGGACATTGAAGTAAAGTGTTCAAATATCAAGATATACTAAGATAGGTAAGATACGCTATTGTTAGAAATAGGAAGCACTTTTTTTCTTACCCTGGTTCTTTTCTTCTTGACATAAGAACTTTGAGACTGGCATGATTTTTGAAAGTGAATCTAGCCTTTTGCTTTAGAAACCACCTGGTATTTTCACCTTCAAGTGATCTAAAAAGAATCAGCAAATCTTTCCCAAGGGTTCAGTTTCATCACGCTTCCTATGTGTTAACAGCCACATATCCATTGACATAAACCTTAACTCTCTTAGTGCTGAAACATTTTGTTCATTTGCTAATGCCCTTTCCTTGACTCTGTCTTTTATTTTCTAAATTATGTTGATTGTCTTCCTTTGCATTTCTCAGGTTTTGATGCCATTTTCTTTACATGAGGCCAGGTAGATTATATGTAATTTTAGTTCACTTAACAAAGCCATCAGGATAAATGTATTATACACATCACAGATCTCTTATCCCACGTTCTTGCAAGTAATGTATTCATGACAGTACTTTTTCAGTGTTAACATTCTGATGTCTATTATTAAACTACACCAGAATTTGAATTTTTAAAAGATACTGTTATTTCTACACACCTTCTCATACATATTTAAGATTCTTCTGATGTTATAGCTGACATATTTATTAAATTTTATATTAGTCTCTATTAGTCATACTAATAGAAGTCATTTTAGCTATATGTCACATAACCTTTCTAAACAGAATTACCTCCTGATATATATATAAATGGGATGGTTTGCCTAGTAAATATCTGAAATATAATTAGAGTAATATGGGTGTAAGATGGACCCTTTCTGCTATAGCTGAATTGAATTCAGTCATTTTAGGACCAAAAAAATGGAATATTAAGTGAATAAATTTGGTGAATAGCAGTATTTTTTAAAGGTAGAAGAAGGAAAAAAAAGAATGAATTATGTTTAAATGCCCGATTTTATATGTCTAAAATGGTCTTGGTAGAATCTAATAAATTTTCCAATTTGTCATTAAACTTTATCATGGAAGAATGAACATTCATGAGACAAGATTGTCTTGAGAAATTGCTTCTTCTCTAGCTAGTTATCTATAGTTTGAAAGAACTATTGTAAGGCTAAGTGTTATGGCTCTACAATACCCTTCTTTGCTTGGAGCTAATTTTAGCTAATCAAACTAAGAGCATTTTCTAAAATCATTTTGAATTAAAAAATATATATCCCTTTTAAAAACTTTTGAGGAAAGCTACCTAAGATAATAATTTCATGATTAAGTTCAATGCAGTAGCTTTTAAGACTTAGCTGTTTTTATTTTTGTTAATTATTTCTCTATTAAATCTTTTAAAACCATCATTTTTCCTTTGAAGTCCAAACTACCTTCTGTTTAAATTTTTATTGCATTTAACAAATTGGTAAGTTCTTTTAAAATCTTCTACAATTTTAAGAAATTAAACATTTATTTAAAGAAGGAAACTGTAGTTGCTTGTAGAATTTATTATTTAAATTTAGGTCCCCATTCCCTTTCATTAAGTACTCCTTACGCTAATGCTGTCAGAATTTTGGATAAAGTATTTCTTCAGTTAAATGGATTCTTTACTTATAGGAAAATGATTTCCCCATAAAAATTACTGAGTTCATAATTCTAACCCTGAAAAGTGTTATTAATTCATTTCTCTATTAGCATCTTAATGTCTCAACAGGGGAAATAGTTTTATCGTACAAATGGAAAATAATGAAGAATATAGTTTGATGAAGTGTAACATGCCATTTAAAGCTCAGGTAATCTGAGTTAAAATGACCAGCATATCCGTACCACTTAGACCATCCCCTGATGTTGCTCTTTTGGCATACTGATCCCAGGTGGCTGATAGCAGGGGAGAGAGTGACATCTCAAAATCAAATACAAAATGACGTTACCCATTTCTTATCTTTCTAACCCAAGTAATGGTGACTATTGTGATAATTATGGCATCGATTTATATAACACGTTAATATTCCCAAAGATTTTTACATGCAACATCTCTAATGCTCAAAACATGAGCTTATGTGGTCACAGCGTGACTGCCAATAAAGATGTTGGCTAATTGCCCCCATAACACCAGGGCAGGACAGGAAAGACTAGGGCAAGAAAGCTGTGTGAACCCAGAAAAGATTCCCAGGTTAAAGGAAACCTTTGTTTACCCAATGGAAACTTCCTTGGCAAGTGACTTCAGCCCATAATTGGCTCATCATTTTGCAGAAACTGTGACATATTGAGAGGCTGGTTCATCCATTGTTCACTGTTAGATCCCTGATATGTAACACAGTGTCCAGCGTGTTACAGGAGCAAAAGAGTTGCTGGGTGATTTACTCATTCAATCAATCAGTCAGTCGATGAACAAACACATCAGGTAATCAAACTTAGAATTCAAATTGGGAGTTTCAAACTGAATTATATATTCATGACTTTACCTTGTTCTTGGAATCAAAAATGGTAACAGTAGCAACAAAAAAAGTGAATCACATATATGGCTTCCTGCAGGGCAAATAATATAATCCACATATATGTTGGCCTACAAAATGACAAGCAAGTGCATGAAAACAGGAACAAAATATAAACAGTAGGGGAAAAAAAAACTGATTTTTCGGGAGAGTTAGGTCAACAGAATAAGCAGGTTTCTAAAGAAAGAATTCTATTGTAGAGACAGGGTTTTAATTCTCTTCCTTACATTTCACCTCATGCAGGCATAGCTTTAATATGTCACCTGATGAGATACTAAGTAGATGAGTGACTATTAATACATCTTATAAACACAGTTAATCTTGTGATTTTTTTCAGTTCTTAGGATAAGCAGATTTTTATTTATTCTACAATTTAAAAGCCGTATTCCCAAAGCTTTGGTTTGAATTTCGTTGTTACAATAGGAATAGTTGCTAAAATTTGAATCAATGTGTAGTGCTCTCATTCATTAATTCATCATTCCTAATTAGCATCTACCAATCACCAGGGACATGAAAATAAAAGATTCTAGACTCTGCCTTAGGCTCCACACCTTACATCTCTCAGGCGTATGGGGGAATTGGAGTAGCCAAAACTTGTGTTCTCGTCATGCTCAGCCAAGGGCTTATTCACCTAACCCAGGCTTAACACCAGGACTCCTCTACTACTAATAATATTAATGTTTCTCTGGCTGATTTTTCATGTGTCTGTTGTTTGAAACCTACTGTCTTTTACTCACTTTCCACTAATTTTCCCTTTTAATTTTCTCCCTCTCTCTTTCTGAATCAGGTTTCTTCTGAAACATTCCCAGTCTTTTCTGGACTTTTCTACAGCTTCTTTATACCTGAACTCTTAAAGAGTATGTGTTTCCTAATTTCTGACAGTACCAAAGATTGTTTTCAGGGGAACATAACTGTAAGTATGACTGAAGATACTAATAATTTCCATATTGAAAAATGCCACAGGAGGTTTCGCGGTAAGAGTGCATTCTGTAGCAGTCTCTTAAAAATCTTCAAAGATAAGCCATCTCTTTGTTTCTTGAAAGTTTACTCTTCTCTTCGCCTTGATGCAAACTTTCTGGGCTTTCTAATTAAAATGAATGAGTATCACATAGCATTTCACGTCAGTCAGTTGGTAACAGTTCATGCTCTGAAGTCAGTCGTCTTTGAGTAGACCTTCCCCAGTTACCTTTATGATTTAACCACAGCTGTTTCTTTCTTTCTTTCTTATTTAGAAACCTTATGCTTGTCAAATTCCAGGATGCACCAAACGCTACACAGACCCAAGCTCCTTAAGAAAGCATGTGAAGGCACATTCTTCCAAAGATCAGCAAGCAAGGAAAAAGGTAATTTTGAAAGAGAATTTATCCAGCCAGGACAAGCACATTTAAATTCCTCTTGCAGTACTGGGAGCTTCTGCAGGGCATTGGTGATTCTCATACTTCTCAAGGTATAACATGTTTTAGACTCTGAGTAGAGAAGTCATCCATGAAGTAGTAGCAAGGCTGTGATTTTCATAACTGATGTAACCAGATATGAATTTCTGGGGAGGGTTTGTATAATAGGAATTGGAGGAAATTAGTGAAAGTCACCTAAACTGGAAAGTAACAAAATTCAGTCCAAATAGCTAAAGAAAATTGAATTGGGAAAAACAGCACAACAAAAACCCTTTCTGGAGATAAGTGCTTTTTCATAAAATATCAGTTGGCTAAAATAATTACGTCTGATGAAGCAGGTAGGGTAAGTATAGAGCATTCTTCCCTTTAAGCTTAGAAAAAACCACATTCCTTAATAAGTATTACGTAAGAAAGTCTGAGAAAGGAATTGAACCTAAAATTACTTTGACATCAATGAGGGCTTAGTGCATCTCTCAAAGTTCATAGAAATTATAGTATCTCTCAGATTTGGAAGAAATGTTAAAGATCAACCTGCCAACCCACCTGACTTATTCTCCTGACCTCATAAAATCTCCAGCAAGTGGTTGACCATGCTGTGCTTTAACACCTCGAGAAATGAGGAGCTTACTGCCTTTCTAGGATTTTCTAATAACTGAGTTTGTAAATTTTTGGACCAAAAAGTATCTTCTGATCATGGCAGAAAATAAGTTGACCTGACCTTGGCTTTTTGAGTGTTTCATTTGTGTTCAGATGGGTACCTGGTTCATCTAAGGGCCCTTCATAACAAATTTAAGGGAAGTTTAAGACTCTGCTTATTTCAAGTGATTGAACCCCATGGTGTGATTAAACCCTATGGCTGTGGTTTTCAGATCACCATGGCTTCTAGTTAACTAGAATCGTTTATTCTTTTATGATTTATAGGGATTTAACTCTTTTATGTTGGGAAATGCTCTGTAATCTTTTTGTTACTTGAGATTTTTTCTTCCTTGAGAGGTGTTAGCACAATGCCAGTTGAGGGCTCATATATGGAAACAATTTGACCCCTTTGCTGTGAGTTAGAAAAATGGCCAGTCAGAAGGATTTGATAGATATTCTTTTTTAAAAAATAGATATTCTTAACGGCATACATACCCACTCTTGTAAGTCAATTGTTAAAATTATTTTTTTCTCTATAAATATAGTTAAGTGTCTTTAATTGGAATCCCAATAAACTGATAACAGATGATCATTATCAAGAGATGATAATAGATGATCCTTCAACATGGATTGGATATGTTCCTGTATTTTAAAACAGCAAAGAAACTGCTAAGTGAATTAATAATATACATAAAGTTGTAAGGAGGATGCTTAATATTCTTAAAATAACACACCATTGTTGCATACTGTTAACTGTATAGGAGGACCATTGTCTAATGTTTTTTGTCATTATCCATGTATATCTTATAAACTTGAAGTAGTAAGTTGTGCTTGTTAAAAAATAAACCTTGCTGAGTTTCTTCCCCCTAAATCTGACCATTCTCCACCTCCAAGTTGTCCCAAATGTATGAGGTTTTACTGTAATAGCCAATCTATCGTCAGATTGAAGAGCACCTTCACAGAGAATAACAACTGTCATGGGCATGACAGAATGTAAGTCTCACATGTAGACAAGTAAGCAATAATATGATATTCAGCTTAAGAGGGTAACCTAGGTTGACAGTAGGTATGAAAACAATGGGATATTTTTAGGAATTACTAATGGTTTCTATTGTTCAAACATGGTGTGTTTCAATCTCTTTATAAAGGAAGAGTAGTTTTGATTATGTGAAAGATTCTTGAAGCACTAATTTAAAAAGAAAATCAGATCTTAAGACTACAGAATACAAATTTATAAACAATTTGCAGACAGCCTTCAACAGGCAATCCAGATAACAAGGATATGCTTTCAAGGAGCAGTATTATAATCTAATGTCAGATATTACAATATTCTCTTAATTTTGTCTTATGTAAAATGAGGTATTATCTCTCCAGTGATTTAGCTTTTGATGTTCACTCTTTTTCCTGCGAGTGGTTGAATTGGATTTGGCTGACGTTCTGACATTCATTGCTTAGTCCTTAGTGACAAGTTACTGTGTTTACTTTCCAAATTTTAACCTGTCCTTTTAATCTGAAGATTTAAAAAATCCTGTAATGGACTAATTTGTGGAAATTAAAATGATGAAAGTTGCTCCATCCAATAAAAAGGGGAAATGCCACTCCCAGGAGAAGCAGTGCTAATAAACCTCAAATCAATCAATCCACATTTTCAAACCTTGAGCTGGTATTCCGGTGTGTAGTATTTACATGGTACAATGTTGTTACTAGACCTCAGAGAGGTTCTAAGTGCTATTCACGTCAGGGCTTGGTATTTGAAATATTTCCTGGCAGCAATAATAAAAAAAAGTAAGAAACAATAACCCTTTTAAGGCAGAATTAAGATTATTTACGACTTTAATTAAAAATTGAAAACTGGCATCATTTCAAAAAGCCTTTACAAAAATGTGAATTCATCAAAAATAACCATAAAAATTCCAAGGTGATAAAGGCACTGTGGAGTAATGGTCCCAGCCCTAGGGAATTGTTTTGTTGAAAAGAATAAAACCCTTTTCTGTCACACCCTGTTAGTCATGGACTTGTTTAATATACCCTGCCTGCCTGCCTGCCTCTAATCCTCTTTTTAACCTCCCCCTAGACACTAAATGACATTATTTTGGTCTTAACATGGCCGGCTTTATGAAGTCCTACAGTGAAATCATGGCCAGTGACAAGGCATCCTCACCCATAAGACAAGTGTTTATTAGGATGGGTAGAGATCTCATAAGTGATGCCCTGGTCATGGGCATGTGGCCCTTTTCCCACACCTGTTGGATCCTACTGAAAACCAAGAACCTGAAATCTCAGCTTAATATTATTCAAGCTATGAAAAGAAAGAAGAAGGGGGAAAAAAAACTCTCTGCAAAAGAATTGGGATAATTTGGCTCATTGCATGCAGAGAGTAACTTTTCTCTTTGTCTAATGTGTGCACACCCACACATCCCATCAGGTGACGTACAGACTTCTTCCATCGAATGTGCTTTGCAGATCTTGAGTCCATTAAATAGTGGGCTACACAGATAAATGAGCAGCAAAATACTCAAGTCACCAGCTATGGTCTCCAGAGTAGAATTCAGAATAGAATTCAGCTTGCAGAGCAAAAGACAGAATCCGTCCTTCAATTCTGTCTGATAATGAGTGTTGAAATAAGAGAAAACTAAGGCAATAAGCCACTTGAAATTTTCCTCAAGCCTGTGAGCTTTATCAGAATTTTTCATTTTCACCTTGGAAGTGCCATAAACAAGGAGGTTTCCTTCAACTCTGGCCTGCTACCAACATGGACTTTTTAAAAGTGAATGCAAAGAATGCTGGGCCAGAAGTTAGAGATGACATGAATCTTTCGTCCATTTCACACTTCCACAGAGATTCCAGACTTTGGGTGTGATTCGTTAAATGTTTGTTAAACATTCACCTTTGACTCACCATGGTTGATAACTTTCACTTTTGTGACCTCTATGTGGGCTGTTTTAAACCAAGCAAGTATAATGTGAATGCAACACGTATGTATTTTTCCTACTTAGGGAACAGCTTTATATAGCTTTCTGGCTAAAATAGAGCTGCTTATTTAATGCAACTCTCTTCATGTAGAACTGATGATTCTCTGGAATCTGTTCAGAGCCACCACCACCCCATATGTACTCAAAACTATAAACAATTTCATTAAATACAACATAGGCTCACCTTGCTTTGTGCAGTTGTTGGAATCTTAAAAAAGCTATGTGAAAAAATACATTTTCCCCTGAATGAAAGCATGTATAAAAGAGCTAGTGAGGCTCACTTTTCTATCAGTTGTTTTCTGTCATCATCTACGTGGCATATGGCATATACAAATGGGGTACACAATCAGAGGCCTTCCCAGATTTTGACAATCCTCCTTCTATCCTCCCTGCCTCCCTTCCTCCCTTCCTTCCTGCCTTCCTTCCTTCATTCCTTTTTTTTCCTGCTCAGGAATAAATTAAAAACCATTCCAACTCTCAATGGAATGTCAGTCATAGGCACATATTACAAATATATTATTTCAAGATGAACTGGTAGCTCCCCTTCTTCCTCTCACATTTAGGAAATCATATTAGAATTTGAGTAATAGTGATGCTATTACAGGGATGACATTTAAAGGGCACTAGTGTGTGTGTTTTTTTTAAGTGGGTCACATTAAGTTTTCTACTTTAACAATTGTTGCTGACAAATTACGTACTTTACACCTCAGAATGGTGGTGAGACATACTACCTACCTGCCTGAATGTCTTGATGTCTCAGTTGAGGGTAATGGATTTCAAGAAAGGTGCTAGGTATGCTTTTGTAAAACAAACAATTTTGGTTCAAAATAATGATGCTAACTAATAATTAAATTTAAATTTAAAAAAGTCAAGTTAACCCCAGATTGATTATACTGATTTGGAGTTGAAACCAATTGCCTGGAGGCTTCTATTTTAAGTCGATACAGTATGAAACCAGCTATGATTTTGAGAACATTTTGATGCTACATGGTGATTGGAGCTTTTAAAAAGGAATTGAGGATTCACATTTGGGTGTGGGAAGGTGGAGGGGTAGGGGTGGTTGTCCATGAGAGTAAACAGTTAGTGAGAAAAAACATCTGTTCATTTCTGGAGGTAATGGAAAAACTGTTTTCAGCCTTGTGAATACAGAAAAATAAATATTCGCATCTCTGAGCCTAGCCCAGTGTCTTTTTTAGCCCGTAAAGCAGTGTTTCTCAAAGCATGTTCTTTAGAACCTTATCAGATCCTTATCTTTAGGATCTTATCAGATAATTCTTTTTTTCTTTTTTTTTATTTGGCTGCACTGGGTCTTAGTTGCGGCACTCGGGATCTTCATTGCCGTGCGCGGGATCTTTTAGTCGAGGCATGTGGAATCTAGTTCCCTGGCCAGGGATCGAACCCAAGCCCCCTGCATTGGGAACGCAGAGTCTTAGCCACTGGACCACCAGGGAAGTCCCTCAGATAATTCTTTTAGAAAGTTTTTTGTTATATAAATTTGGGAAATGCTGAGTTGAAAAATATTCAATGGTTTTCTTCTTGCAAGAGTTCTCAGAGCCTTGGATGTACCAATATTCCAGAGAGAAAATAACATTAAGCATTGTTCAAAATTACTTGGCCAACAAAACAATCTTCTTTTTCCTCTAGAGCATCTCATCAAACCATTCTTCTGTAAATTACTTTAGAAATACAATCTCAAGTAACTTCATTTATTGCATTCAACAAATATTTATTAAGCACCTACTGTGTGTCAGGCATTTATTAAAACCCATGGATGCAAGTGTGCCTAATACAGACATATTCTCGGTTCTTATAGAGCCACATTGTCTTGATGAAGTCCAGCAACAATAAAAAGATTGACAGAAAATAAGTAACATAAATGTAGGCAAGGAAGCAGTGAGAGAGTTGATATGGAGATTAAAGAGGGGGACCTGTTGAGGTGAGATGGTCCGGAACACATTCAAGTGACCACTTTAGAAATGAGAAAACTGTATTAGCTGCAAAAAGTCTTAAAGCACTGCTTAAGTTAAAATACTGTACCTTTCTGTTTGAGCTTCTTTTAAATAATTCTGGTGCTAACTAAGAGCACAGCAGTAGATGTCAGGATCCTCTTAGTTTGTTGTAATTAAACTTTTTGGCAGCCTTTCCTCAATTGCAGTGTCATTAGGGGAACTGGATGCTAGACATTGAAAAGCATAGCTTATTATCTCCCACCTAAGAAAATGACTCAGATGGTCAGCATTTGTGGTTCGCTGAGCAATCAGCACAGGTAGCGCAAGTGAGGCCCTGCATCAGCTCTGAGGATTTAAAAACAAGTGAGATCTGAATTTGCCCTCCTACAGATTACATTCCAATGAAAGACACATGGAGATACGTGCTTTCTGTATGGTAGGAGAAATGCTGTGATTAAAGTCACACAGAGCGTGCTTGTGGAACATGGTATCTGGGAGTTCCTTTGTGACTGACAGAGATTCTTAAGGAGTGAAGTCTTAGATTCTATTATTTGAAAGAAATGGGGAGATCTTTGGAGTTCTACATTGTTCTTGATTATATTACAGTTCTTTGTCATATGTGGCAAAGTAGTTTTTGTTCTATCCCCCTTGAAAATTCTTAATTGGAACAAAAAATAGGAGTGTTTGGCCCTGCTCTGGCCAACTATGTAAGGAATGAGGACCGTATGACAGGTGCTTTAGTGAGCTATTTTATAGAAATCGTTCCTAGAAAATTGTTTTTTTGATTGATTGACAGAAACCTAAGCTTCTCCTTCCTTTTCTCTTATTAGATTTTGTGGATTCTTGATAAAAATGATTTTGGAATAGAAACATTTTCCCCAGACTTTCTGCTGCCTAAACATAATGTCCTAAAATATCATGATACAGCTCATCGTGGCCCTCCTCGGGTTTTTGCTCTGTCTCCACTTCTGAAGTACTGGTTCCCCTTGGAATTACTGCTTCCTCTGCTAGTTCTCTCTTGTCTTTCCTTTTCATATTCAACTTAGTTTTGTCTTTGATGTCCATGGGTAATATGTTTCTATTTGTTTGTGTCGGCTCTCTGAGCTCTAAAGATTTATTTTCAGGTGACTTCACACAAGGGCTTGGATAAGCCTAATGTGAAAACTTTTCATGGTGGTTTCTGGATGGGTGACTGTGTCTCAGAGTACTGTTTGGATTGGACCTCAGGAGGTATGGGCTCCTTTTATGCAGTGCTATGAATTGCTTTGTGACTTAGCTTAATTTACAGTCCCCTAGTTTTTCCATTTCCCCATCTTCATAGCTATCTTGAAAGGCAAACACGGGGCCTCAAAGGTGAAAGGGTAATCATTTCAGTGTTGTTACACATACCTACGGTCCAGGGTGGTCTATTGTGAATGACAACAGAACAACAGTGTCCTTGGAAATACTTTTTCTTTGTGAGAACTGAATATTCTTGTAGGTGAAGTCCCCTTTTAGTGATGACTATAGATCATCTTTCTAGGTCATATGGTTGTTTGGATGATGGAGCAAAAAAGATCCAAATGAGGGAAAGGAAGCTGAGACCCAAACCAGAGGAGATTAAAATCAAACTTGAACCTGTGATATTTGGTTCTATTCATAGGTTATTAATCTGGGATCCATGGACCATAAGGGAATACATGGAAGAGTGGGTGTTAGGAAGTTAATGAAATCCCAGAAATGTAAAATGTAAAATGTATTTTTCTAGGGAGAAGCTCCATAGGTTTCATTGATTCTCTGAAATTAAGACTTCCTGATGACCAAAGGGAAAAAAAGGAAAAAATTCCCACAAAGGGGACACAAGGAAACACTCTGGGAGGTGTGTTACATTTCTACTACATTGATTGCAGTGATGGTATCATGAGTGTTTGCATATGTCCAAACTCATCAAGTTGTCCATATTATCATATGTGCAGTTCTTTGTATATCAATTATACCTCAATAAAGCTGTTGAAAAAAAGACCCTCTGAGCCAAAAGAAATGCAGGATGCCTAGTGACTGTTTCACCTGGCTTTAATTATAATGCCCCCCAAAACTTTGCCCAACTAAGAACAATCTATGCTCTTATGTTCTGGGGGATCGACTCCTACTTACCCAGCATTTACTGTGTGTCTGATATTTTGATAAATGCTTGTGAATACAAAAATGGTAAGATAGGCTCCTTTCCCTTGAGGCAACCAGAGATGTTAAAGCAGGACTTCGACAAGCGGTGGGATGATTGTATAGATGGTGAATTGAAGTATGGAGGGGAGGGTACAATAAATTAATGGAGGAGTCTGAAGCAATTGCACCACTTAGGATGGTATGCACTTTTACAAGATTTAATGAAGGCCAGGACAAGGATAGTGGCAGTTGAGATGAAAATGAGTGGACAGGGGCTTCCCTGG
Organism: Neophocaena asiaeorientalis asiaeorientalis; assembly: GCF_003031525.2. Taxonomy (NCBI): domain Eukaryota; kingdom Metazoa; phylum Chordata; class Mammalia; order Artiodactyla; family Phocoenidae; genus Neophocaena; species Neophocaena asiaeorientalis. The sequence continues at coordinate 4,428,828 of NW_020185324.1, read as the reverse complement.
TGGCACAGTGGTTGAGAGTCCGCCTGCCAATGCAGGGGACATGGGTTCGTAGGGGGAGGCCCCACGACCCAAAAAAAAAAAAAAAAAAAAAAAAAAAAGAGTGGACAGCATGTGGTGATGGATTGGATGCCAGGGATGAAGGGTAGAGTCAAGATGTCTCCAGAGTTCTTACTTCTAGGATTGGATGAGCAGTCCACAGGTGAAATTTCTTCTTTCTCAGGGAAATCTCAGTTCTGCTCTTAAGACCTTTCAGCTGATTGTATTAAAAATTGACTGTATTGACCCACTAGAAAAACAAATACCGTATGCTAGCACACATATATGGAATCTTAAAAAAAAAAAAAAAAGGTTATGAAGGGCCTAGGGGCAGGACGGGAATAAAGACGCAGATGTAGAGAATGGACTTGAGGACACGGGGAGAGGAAAGGGTAAGCTGGGACGAAGTGAGAGAGTGGCGTGGACATATATATGCTACCAAATGTAAAATAGATAGCTTGTGAGAAGCAGCCACATAGCACAGGGAGATCAATCAGCTCGGTGCTTTGTGACCACCTAGAAGGGTGGGATAGGGAGGGTGGGAGGGAGATGTAAGAGGGAGGAGATATGGGGATATATGTATATGTATAGCTGATTCACTTTGTTATAAAGCAGAAACTAACACACCATTGTAAAGCAATTATACTCCAATAAAGATGTTAAAAAAAATTGACTGTAAATGTTAATCACATCTAAAAAAAATACCTTCATAACAATACCTAGATTAGTGTTTCATTGTATAACTAGGGCCTAGAGGCTAGCCAAGCAGACACATAAAACTGACCATCACACCCAGAAACTAAAATTCATTATGTTAAAATTTAACTGAGGCTACTTTATTTGAAGGTGACACTAGCCACACAAAAATGGGGCATGATAAACTTCAAAATGTAGTTTATATTAGTGCAAATTCATTATTCACTAGGAAAACTTAAGGAAATTAATTATTGGATATACTGGTTCTACTCCCTTTTCTTATACCAGTGATGGTTCAAAGCAAATTTGTTCATGCCAATTAATTTATAGATACTATGCTAAGAGAGTACAAGAGGATTATACTTTAAGCAAATAGGCAGATACTTTTTTAAACATGTATTTTGTGTTATGTATCAGAGAATTTACAGAATCATAGAAATTTATCATAATTATGCTAAGAGAGTACAAGAGGATTATACTTTAAGCAAATAGGCAGATACTTTTTTAAACTTTTAACTTTTAATTCAGTCATTTTTGTCATAAGTTTGTGTCATATAATATTTGTTAATACAGTATGTTTGTATTATATTAAATGAAATAATGACAGTAAAATGCTTAGCATGGTGCTTGATACGTTATACATGGCCAATAAAGGTTAGCTGTTACCACTAGAATTACATCATGTAGTCCATTAAGGGTTTCTAAGAGAGAAGACAAGGGTTGTTGAAATTTTAGTGAGTTGGTTTTCCCCACTCCAGACTTCTCCATTAATTTATTTTACCTCAAGGAGATTTTAGCTGCTTAAAAACAATTAATGGAAACTGAGATTATGACATAATTGTGAATTGTTTATATATCCATTTTGTTTTTTCTTCATACTAGAAACACATTTGTGTTCATGTTTGCCTGTTTTAAAATCTCAACCAGACAAACTTACTGGATAGAATCCATGTCTTTGGGTTGAAAATCCCTGCCAGTTGTCAGTTTTCCTATAGGTATTGTTATGTGAATGGCAGATGGATGGATATAGGTTTCATGCAGAAGAGCTTTACTTTTATACCCGTTTTAGACCTTGATTGTTTCCTGACTTTTCCTCTTCTAAATTGCTCTCATTTGTGAAATCTGGACAGTAACAGCAGTGCCATAGGTATGTGGTAGCTACTAGTGAGGAAACACACGTGAAGTGCTTGTTGCAAGCCTGCACAAGACGGAGCTCAATCCTTGGAGGAGGTATAGCTGTGGCCACGGTGATGGGAGTTAGAAGGTGTTACAATAAAGAGCAAAGTGCCTTGTCGTCCCCTATTTCTGCTGGGGAAACTGGCTTTTATTAGTGGTGTACAGAGCAAAAGTCAGATAATGGCAAGAATTTTCTGAGGGGAGAAGAGATTTTTCCTGCCTCAGCTGTTTTATGTGGATTCTTGCTTGAGAAGTTAGAGGAACTTGACGAATAGACCTTTGAGCCTTCTGCAAGGCACCTCTTGAGTTGTTCAGCAAGTGGAATCCAATCTCTGTGACTCAGTTGTTTTAATAGTGATGGTGATAACCTTATTTTGCCCACGTTTAATGCTTTAACATTTCAGAACCATTTTGTATACATTATCTTATTTGATTCTTTTGGCCTTTAGAGTCAGGATGAATTTGTTATTACTACTTCTACTCTCTTTAGTTTGTTTCTGAGAAATGAGAAAGTTTAGAAGTGGAAAGGGAACCAAGTATGATGCCAAAGGTGTTATGCTGTTTTCCTACAAGACCCACAGAATGTGCTCCAGAATTAGCTAATACTGCCTAACGCAAAGCCGTCCGTTAAGCCTTGACGTACTGTTTGCAATCTTGGCATTCCACAGAACATTTTGGCAAAAGATTATTCTCCCTCCCAGCAATCCAGACCCCTCTTTATAAACTCTAGCAAAGTGTCATGTGACATCTTAAATGCTCACTGTTTCCACTGTTTGTTCAGTCCGGACTAACTCTTTAAGTAACTGTTAAAGGACTGCAGATAGTCGCTGCCTCAATAGGGCTGTCCTTTTCACTGGAATAGAAAGATGTTTTTCTTCTTTTGGCGATGGGTGCTTGCTGTGCTGCCATTATAGGGGCCAGCTGTGGGCACAGCTGTAGTCCATTAGAATTATAAGCATCCTTAAATGGACCCTCATCTTCCCTGGAACCCAGCATGGGGAATCACATTCAGAAAGTTCCAAAAGATATTCATGACGACTCTTCATGAAATCTTAAGCTTTCAGATTTTTAAGACATTTTTTTTTAATTTAGCAAGTCTAATATGTCCAAACATTCTTTATATTATTAAGTCAAAAATCTACCTTCCTGGAACACCCACAGAGGAGCTCTAGTTCTGTCTTCCAGGTATGCTTCTTTGTTTCCATCAATGACCTTACTGATGTATGCAGAAATCCTGCATTAATATTCCTGTTACCAACAATTTTTACTTATTACCCAGCTTCCAGATTTTTTTTAGCATACAGATTGCATGCCTTTCTATTCTCTCCCTTTCATTTGTGCCATAGAATACAGTTTCAGGTAGGGTCACGGGAGACCATCAGTGATCTGATGACCTTATTGGCTGTTGAGGCAGCACTGAACTGAAAAGGCAGGGAACTGATGTCAAAGGGCCTTATATATCATACTAAGATGTTTATAGATAGATCGTGGTCAGACTTCTGATTTAGAAAGATAATTATGGTGGTAATGTGGGGCATGATTTAGGGATCTCGGGTGAAAGGAGACAAGACAATTAGGTTGGCATATTTTTGTTAATCAATATTGTTTAGATACAGTGGCTCATCTAATTATGATTATATCCAGCAGGGCTATCATCAATTCCAGGTTTCTCAGTCTTCTCCAAAATGCTATCGTGAGAGACTTTACTAAATAAGTTGTTGTAATCTAGGCTCATTATATCTGTGGCTTTCAGCTAATGGTATCTAAAAAGGAAATGAGGTTTCTCTGGTTGTTCTCAATAACCCCATCCTAGCTCCTATTGACTTACTTTCTCTTGAACTGCTCACCAACCTATATTATTTCTATAATCTTTCCAAGCATGAAGTTTAAGCATTCTGGTTATCAGTTGTGTTTCTAGACTTTATCTTTCTTTGCCTTGTTGAAATTTGAGGTATGGATTTCTGGTTTTCCATTTTTCTGGGCCTTATCTCTTTGTACTTTCTCAAAACATATTTTTATAATCATGTTTACAAGTGTTTTTGGTAGCAGAGTTAGTGTAACATTAGAATCTTGAATCCCCTGACTAGTTAGTGGGCTCTCTTGCTGTCTTCTCTCCTATGCTAGGCCTTGCTGTCCTCTCTCACACTACTTCCAGCAATCGTTTTTCTAATGATTCTCATTTGGGACTCTGAGCTATGGGATATATAGAAGCCAGGTAGTAGCAGAATTGTGATGTAGTTGATCAAAGTGGCTTAACACTGCTGCGTATCTTTCCATATATTTTTCTATCATATATAAACATGGGACCCCTCTGTTCTGATTCTTTTTACTCCGTAGCATATAGTGAAAATCACTGCCATGAGGAGCCTTTATCACTCAATATTGGCAAGAACATCACTGATCTCTGAAAAAGGAGACTCAAAAGGGAAAACAGTTAAAAAGGTGACAGAACACAACAGACAAGAAGCTCTGTTTCACAACAATGCTTTGGGCTAGCCTAGCATATAAGCGCCAGCTATATAGGAATTTGATAATATTTACCCACTGTGGACTTTGAATAGAAATTGTATTTTGAGATGATAGTATTACAAAGGACATCCTTGATGTTTCCTCATATGTACATAAGCAAACACAGAAATCAGATTTCATTTCTTTGTACTCAAATTAGCAATCAAGGATGATCCATTCCCCTGCTCCTTTAAAAAAATCTTGTTCTTTCATATGGAAAAATGTCAAGAACAAGTTCCCCAATTTTCAAGTCATAAAGATTCAGACATGTTAGGGTGCCCTCAATCTTGGCATAAGTGAACAGAGGAACCCAATGTTCATGATGTTTTCCCCACCTCCCATCTCTACCCCAATTATGAGCCCCCTCCCACCCCAGAATATTTAGCTTGAAGTTGATTAAAGCCTTCAACACAACAAAACACTCACAAACTCAGTACCACTAAATCTCTTCAACCATTGGTGATGGCAAGAAGGGGTGAATTGGCATTTAAAATATCCAGTAATAACACAATGGGTGCAATTACCCATTTTTATTCTCTTCCCTTATGAAATAAGTATTTAAAGGAAACGGGAAGAAGAACAATAAGAGCCATTAAATACCTGTGTAGCACAGTTTACTGGGCATTTTCATGCCTTTAATCTTCACAACAGTTATACAAGGTCAGTGTTGCAATTATTGTAATCCCATTTTAGAGATGAAAGGCCTAAGCTTCTGAGAAGCTAGCTGTCTTTACAAAGCACACTCAGTAAGTAGGAGAACCGTACTCCAGCTGTGTTTTTCTGACTCCACATCCAGTGCTCCTTTGACTCTACCATTCTTACTACGGGCTGTCTGATTTTCCAACACGGGAAATGGTGTAATTTGTTTGCAAGCTCTTGGCATGATGATCATTTCCAGAAGCTCTGTAGTAGCCTTCTGTTAGAAGATGGTAGCAGGGCCCCTGACTGAGGCTCTGCCCCTAGAGGCCCCCCATGCTTTGGAGTACCTTCCTCAAATTTTTCTAAACCCTTTTTTGGTGACTGGGCCAGCAGTACCATCCAGGTGGGGAACCCTGAGCCCAGACTAGCACCCACAGAGGTGCCAGCCCTAATTTCTCTCCTTCAGGGCATTCTCTACCCCATATGTGGGGTCAACTAGGTGCCCTGATGAGCTTTTCAACATGCCTGTGAGATCATCCTGAGGACCTGTAGGCCAGACCTAATTCCAAGAGGGCAGCCTCGGGAGCAGATCACTTGTGCTGGCCAATGTGGTATTTCTTTTGCTGAATCACTTGAGATTGGCCCTCTGGTGTGATGCTGACATACTGATTTGGGGTGACTCAAATTGATTATTTTGACAGAAGCCCTACAAAATCTTTTGCCTAGGGCTCTGTACATCCTGTGGATAGTCTTGTAAATGGCAGGAACTATAAAGCATCTGAGATTTTACCCTAGGTACAAGCTAGTAAATTAGCCTGCCACAGTTTCATGGATGCTGGCAGAAGACATGAGCCTCCTGGGTCAGAGACAAAGGTGAGGTTATTACTCACAGCAGTGGCGGTAGCCAGAGTATCATCTTTTTCTTTTTCTTTTTTTATAATAAATTTATTTATTATTTATTTTTGGCTGCGTTGGGTCTTCGTTGCTTCACGTGCAGGCTTTCTCTAGTTGTGGTGAGCAGGGGCTGCTCTTCATTGCGGTACGCGGCCTTCTCACTGCAGTAGCTTCTTTTGTTGTGGAGCGCGGGCTCTAGAGTGCAGGCTCAGTAGTTGTGGCTCACAGGCTTAGTTGCTCTGCGTCATATGGGGTCTTCCCGGACCAGGGATCAAACTCGTGTCCCCTGCATTGGCAGGCGGATTCCCAACCACTGTGCCACCAGGGAAGTCCCTCATCGTTTTCTTGTGCAAGTTTCTTAAGTCTTAGTTCCCACAAGGTGACACAGAGAGGGCCAGGTGACACTTGCACACTCAGTGGATTGTGTTACAAGAGGAAAGTTCTGAGCTTAGGGAACCCAAATCTTTTATATAGATTTACCCTGCTACCCAAAAGTAGAGCATTCCTGTGAAACCTTTCTTAAGCAGAAATGGCATAAAGCAAAGAAGCAATTACCTTAGGACACATCTTGCTAACAGATGCACAAAATGAATGGAGATAAAGCACAGATGCTCACAGACGCAGTTTAATGCTGTGGAGCCTTGATGCTGAGATGCCGAGCGTAGTGTAGTTCCTGGGGAAGGAGGTTGGTGGTGCCACTCTCACTGCTCTGGGTGTGCACTGCCTCCGTAACACCTGACTACAAAACAAATGCTGAACCCTATTTTCTCTTTTCGCCTTTTTTCATAAAAGCAAAAATCCTTAAATTTCTTTTGGTTAGAGAAAACAGGTACTATGTAGGTCTTTTGTAAAAGCGAAGTGGCATAAAGCAAACTTTAGAAAAGCGAGGGATACTTGTAATGGGTGAAAGTATGCCTGCCCTTTGCTAAGGAGGAAGATACTAACCTAGTCAGTTTTCCAAAGCCCTTTGGTATAGAAACATGCTTTAAAAAGATAGTCTAATAAGGGAGTCAGTGCCTCTGTTCCCAAGACGTAGAGAAACTTGAGAGACCCATGGAGAATTGCCTCTCAACAGTAGGTTCTTATTGCTCCCTCTTGATTGCAAATGTGCAGGAACAGCCAAACAGTAACCCCAGCCTGCCCTGGGATGGCCCTAAATCTTTAGGATTGTCCCAAAATAAATGATTCCCAAAAGAAAAGGCTGAAGCCAGGAAAGAAGGAACATGGATGTTTGAAAGGAATAATTGTATGCCTTGTGGGTCTGTATATAACTTGCCATTTCCATACACGTTTGTTTCAGATACTACAGCCCTGCCCATGGGTAGCTCCAATTATCTCATGGTTTGATTTGTTCACCTGTACCTAGAATTATCTATACCACTAGCTTGTTACAGTGCATAGAATTGCCACCATTACAGTCATTCTTTCCAGTTACTGTCTACAGATTGTCTCCAGAAGATCTTGTATAATTTTGTTCTGTTATATGGGACAGGCAATGCAACAGTCCCTTCACTCCCAGAATGTATCAATATGGCTTCAATTACAAATTTTCAAGTAGCAGGTCTGTCTTCCATGGATATTGTGAGAGGAAGATGGTTTTAATGGGAGTATGAGATCAGAAGAAGTGAGAAATGATGGGTATACTTGGATCTGGGGGAGGTGTTTTCAGTAGGGTCTCCAGGGGATAAAGGAATAGTTTGCACCCACTGGAGGGTAAGGCAGAGGAAAACCAAGCATTGGGGAGCATTGGAAAAAACTGGCTGGGGTGATGTTTTAGAAGTCACTCCACAATTTACCCTAGAGCCTATCCTCCTATTGGACTTTCAGAATAGATCTGAAAATGGGTTTTTTGCTATTCCATCTCCTTAGTTTTCCTTGGCTTTTAAAAAGAATGTAGGCAGTACATTCTAAAATGAATGTCAGGGGAGTGTTTTTAAAGGAATAACTCAAATGAAGTTGTGTTTGCTCACTTGTCCATCAATGTCACCCTTCCGTTTTGACGCCCAGCTCAGCATCAGCTGTGTGCACTGTACGTGCAGACATCCTCAGCCCTGACAGCACCTGCTGTTCGTGCCTATCACCTCTTTGGCCGTACCCCTATGCAGATGCTGCCCTCAATGACTTGGATACCAAGCAGTGATATTTACATTGATATGCTTAAGTTAACTTTGTGGTGGTAAAAGCCTCAGTTTTTCATTTCCTGGCTGGTATTTGCAATGTGTAATTGCAACACTGCATTTACGTGTGTTTTTGCCTTTAAAATGTTCTGTGGTGTTGCAACATTTGAGAAATTCCCAGGGACCCTTAATCTTCCTACAAACACTGGTTTGTAAGCTAAGAGCCAACTCACTATCTCAAAGTAAACTCCTTGTGCCCCTGCTACATAATTCTGATTATCATTTGTGTATCTTTAGACTGTCCCTGTGCTGTCTTTTAGTTTGTTTCACTCTTGAGGGTACCAATAAAAGAATGAAGGAAAAAAGATTTTTTTTTTAAATTCTAGTTTCTTCTTTCAAGAGCAATTGAACTTAAAGCTACTTTCCCTATTGTTTTCCGTGAAGTTGCATTTAAATATTTTATTAATGCAAAGACGTGTATTCAGGACTAAGGACAAGTGAACAGTAGCCATGGCAACCAGGAAGCCATTCAGGAGGTGAAAAAAATGCAGTAAAGAGTAAGTGTTTTAATCCTTAACTTTAATCCCTTTACTTCCTGTTCTCAAAATGAAATATAAATCAGGCACCATGGAGCGCTGCAATTTTTCTCTGAAAAGGATGTTGGCAAAAGAGGATTAGTAATGGACAGACGTATTTAAAGAATTTAATCACACAATTTGTTGTAAAACTTTTGAGACCATGAGTGACCAGTTCTTTTGAGGGCCGTCAATGAGAACCAACAAAACATACTTTGAAACTGATTAGAGAGTTGGCGCAGGGGGACACCTCTGCTTGCTGTTATTGTTACATCATTTCAGCCTGTGGTAATGACATGAGAAACCAAGGAATTTGCTTGGTTCCCCTAGTGGGGTGGTAGAAGACTGGGGGTGGGGGTGGTGTCTTGTTGTTAGAATGGAGATATTCTTTTGATCTTCAAAATACCAGGGAAAAATTAAGTCTCCTGTATTTCACATACTACCTTTCCTTGATGTTTGATTACTATGGGAGTTTTACAAAGATGTGTGCTTTCCATTGTCAACAGACTCTGGATTTCTGCTAAAAACCACAGGCTTTACCTTCTGTGGACAATAAAACAGAATCCTCAGAAGGATAAATTATTACTTCTTAGTGTCTCTATTTTTTGTTTCTAAGATTTTCTTTTACATAGAGCACTGCTGACTTGTTAATTTCTGTTTAAAAATAAAATATCTGTTATTTTTTCCTTTAAAGTCAGACCTAAAATATGCCCCCTACACTGGCTTAAAACGTTGGTTGTTTGACTCTACAGCACATCTCTTTTCCCTTGTTCTACTTTGGAGGATTATTTGG